>NW_017304003.1:0-1442 GCF_001594115.1 Trachymyrmex septentrionalis | reverse complement strand
AACTTTAAAATAAAAATTCAAAATTATAACTGAAAGAATAATTCCTTATTTTTTTGAATTTTATAATGCATGGCTCCAAAAATTCATACTATTTTTTTAGAGCAAACTTTTCATAAATTCCAGCAGAATTTGATCGATATATAATTATTATAATTACTACATTGTTACCTGCACTTTTAAATTGATTTTCAGTTGCGATTGTGTCGCAATAATCGTAGCAATGTCGCATATCGCTTGTAAAAAACAAAAGTTATAGTTACAAGTAAACATTTATATTTTTACTTTCGCTGTTTAGACGGCTGAATTAACACGTGGCTCTTAACAGGATTAAAATAGCGTCATTGAGAGACCCGCGCAAATATCTTGGCAGGAGAACAATTAATACGCGTTTGTACGACTTGTTGACAAAGAAATGTAAGTTCGATATCTCTGTGCACAGATTGATCTATTAAAAATATTAGTCGCTGATTCTCTGACGCAAAAAAAATTTTTAATGATTTGCGAGAAATATTATACATACTACTCAAGCGCGTCATAATAAAAAGCATTGATCTGTGGTCATTCGTGTCATATACTTTGTGTTTCTCTAACAATAAGTAATATTATCTCGAGCATGAAAATCACGATCCTATTATTACCTGCGTAACAATGAATATCTAGTTCAATCTCGAGACGATATTCTGCGGTATGTAACATTGTGTACGTCATATTAAATTATTTAACTCGCTTTGTGCTCAGTTCTATTAATGTAAATTAATTTTAATCTCGGTTTAATTTATTTTTTATCCTTTTCTAATTAATTTAAAATTAAAAACAGATTAAAAGTAAATTAAATTTAGATTAAAGTTAATCTATATATTAATAGAAGTGGACATTATTTATTGCGTCGTCTGTAGACTCGGCGTTATTACCCGTCTTCTTTGCGAAAAAAATTTTGAAGAAGAAAATTAGCATAGGCTGTTTAACCAGTTTGGCAACGACACGAGTACGACAGTTGTTAAACGTTTTAATACATGGGAAATAAATATATAATACATTTATTAAATATCGTTTCTAACGAAAAATTTTATGCACGAATTAATAAATTTTGATTTTTTAAAAAGGTAACAAATTATAAAAAATTAATTTTTATGTAAATATACACTGTTAGAGAAATGTAACCACGAGCTTCCTTTTATGTATTATAAATGAAGCTGTTATGAATGCTGTCATTATGAACAAAATTAAAAATAATGAATGATTTAACTGAAAATTAAGTTACTTTTAAATGTAATGAACGTGTACATTAAATTTCAATATAACATTCATTTTGCGTTCTACGAATCATACAATATAATAAAAATAATATATTTCTTTATCTGATTTTTGATATACATAAATTTCAAAATTAATCTCTTTGTGGTTCAGATTAATAGTCAGTATAGAATATTTGATTTTTATTT
>NW_017304002.1:0-1440 GCF_001594115.1 Trachymyrmex septentrionalis | reverse complement strand
TATTATTGTCTCAGAGATAGAAGTTACATTATACTAGGAGGTCTGGGTGGATTTGGGTTAGAGTTAGCCGACTGGCTTATACTTCGTGGTGCCAGAAATGTTATTTTAATTTCACGAACTGGAATAAAAAACGGTTACCAGCGCATGAAAATTCGGCTGTGGAAATCATATGGTGTAAAAGTTTTGATCACCAAAAATATCGATATTTCTGACACCAAAGACTGCGAATGTCTCTTGCGAAATGTGGAAAAAGAAGCACCGGTGGATGCAATATTCAATCTCGGATTGGTACTGAAGGACAACTTATTGAAGAATCAAACCGCAGAGACTTTCGCGGAACCCTTCTTGTCAAAGGCTCGAGCAACTCAAACATTGGACAAACTTTCTAGAAAAATCTGTCTTAATTTACGTCATTTC
Organism: Trachymyrmex septentrionalis; assembly: GCF_001594115.1. NCBI lineage: Eukaryota > Metazoa > Arthropoda > Insecta > Hymenoptera > Formicidae > Trachymyrmex > Trachymyrmex septentrionalis. The sequence goes on along the minus strand of NW_017304002.1, from coordinate 1,023 downwards.
ATAGTGTTCTCTTCCGTTTTCTGCGGCAGAGGAAACGCTGGGCAGACTAATTATGGCATGGCCAACTCCATCATGGAGAGAATTTGCGAAAAGAGGGTGAAGGAAGGATTACCTGGATTAGCGATTCAATGGGGGGCTGTAAATGAAGTGGGTTTTGTCGCTGATATGCAGGAGAACAATAAAGAATTAATCATTGGTGGCACTCTACAACAAAAGATTTCCTGTTGTCTTGACGAACTCGATAAGTTTTTACTTCAAAGCCGACCAATTGTGAGCAGCATGGTTGTAGCTGAAAAGAAAACAAGATCTTCTGGATTTAGCAATTTGATAGAAACTGTCGCTAATATTTTAGGTAGATGTCTAGATTCCTATGCATATATTTTTTATAAAACCAATTTATGAATGATGGGACAGTACAAAATAATCAATAATAATCAATAATAATCTATTTTATACTACAGACATAAGTGACATAAAAGTTGTAAGTCCAAATTCATCTTTGGCCGAACTTGGAATGGACTCTATGATGGCCGTGGAAATCAAACAAACTCTGGAACGAGAATTTAATATTCTTTTCACAATACAAGAGATACGAAATCTTACTTTTGTAAAACTCATTGAAACATCCACAAAAATCAGTGATAATAATATGTATAATAGAAAAGAACTCGACACAGAGAAGCCACAATGGTTAGCACATATAGTTCTTGCTGTAAAGGATGAAGACTTTATTTCACAAACTTATTCCACTCTCTCGACTAAAGGACAGGGAACTACAACTGAAGTATTTTTTATACCAGGTGTTGACGGATGTGGAACTACATTTAATCATTTAGCACCAAATATTTTATTTTCAGCAACATCCTTTCATTATAACACAAGCAATATTAATCCTACTACAAACATTATATCAGAGAAAACTGATCATCTCATAAAGGTACCAGTGAATTGTATCAGTAATTTGTGTTATATTGACGCGAATATATTGTTCTTATTTGTTCATAAAGTTCACATTGAAAACTT
>NW_017304001.1:0-1437 GCF_001594115.1 Trachymyrmex septentrionalis | reverse complement strand
TTTTTTTTAACTTTTTATATGAAGAATATAGTTCAAACTTCTCATATTTTGTTCGCGATTAAATTATCTAAAACTTTTCTTTTTAAAAGATTTAAGCTATTTTAGAAAATTAAGGAAATCTATATGGTGAAAAAATTTGAAAAGAATGGAATGTCTCTATACATGTTAATATAAATTTATTCTTAAAAACGTTCTTATATTATAAGAAAAGACTAGAGAATGATTTTAAAAGTGTTCTTGTGCTATGGATATATTCTTCATATTCTTAGTATTAAGTGATGATACAATCGGAAATTGTTTAACCAAAATTATTTTTATTACAGGTTAAATGGATATTACTTGGAGAATCGAAACCTATTCAGAATCAATGATACAGTCAGAAGGCAGAAATTTTTGAAACAGGGTAGATTACCTGTAGTATCTTTCATATCAGAAATGCCGCGTACAAGGCATTTGCTGAATACTTTTACCATGGACCTTTCTCTTGTTACAGTAAGTAGTTATTTATTGCTACATGGTCATATATACTGTAATGTGTCATATTATATAAGAGATAAGGAAACATATAAGAGACAAAGATAGACTTATAATTTATTTTTATTTATCCACAGCAAACAATTATGTTTATTACGATAACGGGTTACTTCCAACAACTCGATAACAGGGAAGAGCTCATTCGCTACTTCAATCGCACCTTCACAATCGTTCCGGAAGGTGAAGGATATTGTATTCGAAATGAGCAATTGCATATTAGTCAACCATCTGAGGCGCAATTGAAGGAATTGCGCCAGCAACTGAATCAGTTGAATACCCAAATTCAACCAGAAACGGAGACGCTGAGTTCCACAGAAGTAGCGAAACCTGCACCAACGGAACTCAATGATGAAGTAAAGAAGCAGATGACATTAATGTTGAGTCAGCAGACAAATATGAATTTGGAATGGAGCTTAAAGTGCTTACAAGAAACACAGTGGATCTACGACAGTGCAATTGCTGCCTTCCAAGAGTTTTTCAAACGTGGACAGATACCACCACAAGCGTTTGCGAAGTAGATATGTAAGTTAAAAAATCTTATAACTGTGATACTAACTTATAAGAAAAGTCCGAATTTCTTGTAACACATTGACCTTCATTCCGTATATATTGTATTTTATTCCGTATATATTATATTTGTTTCTCGAGTATACTTGTTTGTATTTTGCATCGTGAATAGAAAACGCCTGAAATGCCTTTTCTATACAACATGTATGTCTAAAGACGTTATAAAAATATAAAGATGTTTTATTAAGTACATACATATCTAAATGATACTTAAAAAAACATCGTAAAGAGGTCTTGTAGATAATGCGTGTTGTCTGAAAAAGGCATTTCAGGCGTTTTCTTACTTGCCAATTTCATCTTTGGCAACGAAAGATTATTAACGTTTACAAAAAAAAA
>NW_017304000.1:0-1423 GCF_001594115.1 Trachymyrmex septentrionalis | reverse complement strand
GACACAATTAATAATTCACAATAGCGCAATCAATGATTACATTTCCAGTACTTAATTTATTAGAAAATTTTATTTACAAGAAACTATAAACAGGAAACTATTAATGAACTTGAAATGAGATCTTCATTCAAAGAAGTTTATAAAACAGATAATCGACATCTTATTAATAATTCACAAATTATTGGAATTTATGTTATATCTCTGAAATATTCTTTTATATTATATTATTTTTATCAATATTATGTCAATGAGGAACGTCAGAATGATTCAATAGAGAGAAACTGTATTGAAATCAAAACCTTAAAATTGATCACAAACAGAAATTTTTATTTGTAATCATTCGAGTTTAATTCGCGTTATTTTAAATATTATTAAGCTTTTCTCTATATTAATTAATATAGAGAAATTACGAAACAATAAACAATGTCATAAAGGTAACAGAAATTGTTTTGCTAATTAAAAATGATTCGAAATCAAGAGAACTAGAATTACATTTTGAATGTACAATCAGAAAAATATATGAAAAGTGTATGATATACACACTTACCTTATCAAGCCGGTCTCCTTTTGCTTGCCAATGAGGAACGTCAGTACACCATCAGTCATCTGATTCGCCCATGGTGGTTTTACCCAGATCAGGTTCTTAAGATGACCCGCATACGCTGCAGGCAGAATCCAATTCTCGATGCTAATCTCGCTGAAAAAACAAAATGCTTATTAGAGATAATTTTCATTTATAAAATTCGTTCAGAAATTAAAAAGTTATGTATCCTCATATGTTCTTTTCTTTTTTTCTTTTCGCGGTCTACATTACCAAAAGCGCACATTGTACTTGAGAAATAATACAATATGTAATGTTTAGTATGTGCAAATCTAAAAACATGTTGATGTTTTATACACTTGCACTATAATTAATACTAATCGAATAAATTACTTCTGACATCTTCTGTTTCTAATATTTAGATTAATTCAGACAAATTTCTATATCTCAAAAATGATAAAACAACCAATAAAAATAACAAAAGCAACGTGCAATCATTCGCAATAAAATAAGATAAATTAGAAAAATTGTTTAATTTTGACAAGTTTCAAATCAATAACGATGATACAAATTTTTAAAAAGTATTTAAAATAATAAAATAAGAGAATTACTTCTGCTCTCTCTTGCATCTGTACTTATATAATTTTATCAATAACACACACAGAACAAGTTACGATAATGTCAAAATAACATTAAAATAAAATCAGAAATGATTGAAAAGTGATTTTTAATGATCATTTTAGAGTCATTTTGATATCATAATATGTCTTGTTATTCTGCTTGGGTATCAATTAAATTTAATGAGATTAGTAATGCACCTTTACTTTTTACTTTTACAATTTTATTTTCATTTATGCGCATGAAATAGAACAATATGCGTAA
>NW_017303999.1:0-1415 GCF_001594115.1 Trachymyrmex septentrionalis | reverse complement strand
GATATATCAGTACTTGTCGATACATTTTGCTTACATTTACCGTGAGGGCAATCGGGAATGTACGAAATTTCGCTAAAATAGAAAAGAGATCTTCTTGCAGAGTAGGACCGACCATTAATGTGTCATTCAATGATACACCGGTGATGCTTTTGCATGAGCCATCGAACACAATCCTGAATTTAGTAGTGATACTTGTTTCATTTTGGACATGATGAAAGGTAGAACGATTGATTAGCTGAGTCAGCCTCCAAGTGGTTAGTGACTTCTCGCATGTGCCTCAAGTCTTGATACTCTTGCATAAACTTCTTGTACTCGTTGTATATATCGAACCGGGCTATGAGATGTCTTTCTAAAGCCTTAAAACGTCACAGAGCAATCTCACGAGATTCTCCCAGGTTGCTTAAGTTGTCGTATTTTATTGGGAGTGTGACGACAAAACGTCCTTTATCGTTTTGTTTTACGCCTTGTAGAAACAATTTTTCGCAGATTTGTTCTTCAATTGAAAATTGTTGGGTTATATTGTGCTCGACTTCCCAAAATCGATTCAGCGTACTACTTAAGTCATCTATTGCAGTCAAATGAAAACTAACCGAAGGAGTTAATTTAGCTGTAGCATTTGCCGCAACGCCTGAAATGATTCATCTAAAATGTGTTTTTTATAAAATAGACGCATTATTTGATTGTCTGATTTGACCCGCGCAAATAATTCAAAATAGTTCTGCACCTATCAACATGTCAATGCTTGACGGTGCATTAAAATTAGAATCCGCTAACTTTATATTGTTTGGAATAAACACATTTTGTATGAATTCTGAGGCAAAATTTGTGTTATCTTTTGCAATCTATATTGTCGCTAAAATTATTAAAGCGCGATTTGACGCATACGCTGACAAATCTATTTGCCTGAACAGTTTCTTCCATGATTCCTGCTACGGAAATCTCAAGTAATCGTTTTTTAAGCTGCAAGCGATTAGCAAATTCTTGTGTTATGAAGTTCATTTGAGAACCACTGGCACGTAATACACGACATGAATAGAATGTATTGTTTGAATCGTATACGTTTACGATTGCGGTAAATAATAAAATGTTTAAAGAATGATGACTTGATGTACATTGTGTAGATACTGGAAGAGGAACATTGATTTGACGTCTTTGAATTTATAGATTGTTCCGAAATTTGAGTTAGAGGTGTGTAACAAAGTATTGTGTTTCTTACTACATTTGCTGTATGTGCCTAAATTACATAATTTTGCTGGTGCGCTGTGGACCTTAGACAATTAATGCAAAGGTGAGCTCTTTTTGCAACTTTAAATTTTTCTTCCACTGACAATTTGAGAAATTCCTCGCAATGATAAATTGATGATACACTTTACAACATGCGCAAGAGAAATTGGAAGTAGCAATATTTATGTGAT
>NW_017303998.1:0-1414 GCF_001594115.1 Trachymyrmex septentrionalis | reverse complement strand
GAGAACTTCCCATCAATACTGGTATCGTTAGGGTTCTGCTATTGTCCGTCCATTGCGATTTCTATTATGCAGATTCTCTATGTTTTATTTATATAAAGGTTTCCATTAGAGTTTTATCTTCTAGCTTGATTAACTTTACAATGTTTTTAATTTCAGATTTGTTCGTATTTATGCCATGACGCGATTCGCGTTTATCGTGTTAAAAATGGCGAATTTTGGCAAGGATTAGCTAAATTACTGCATTACGTAAAATAATTCGATAGCGGTTGCAATGCAATCATAAAGGCGCGCTCGTACTTTATGTTACCAGTCACGGCGAATAGCTGAGTGCATTTACGTATGCACTTGATATAAATATAAAAATAAACATTTTCTTTTCTTTTGGTCAAGGATTTTCTGTATACTTTCTCTTAGGTTTGCTTATTATTTTTTTCGCCATCCTACTATGAGTGAGCAAAGTGCCATTGAAGAAAAATTCTGCGATGAAGATGCGGACTTCGATCTCTCCGGCAAGCGTTTCCAAACGGTAGAATTTAAATCGATCGGATCTAATTATCGTATATTGATGCCGTTAATTTACTCAACAATAGAACCAGAGAGAGAAAAAAACTTTTTATTGATGCAGCGAGAGAGAAAAATTTAGTAAGCACGGGGAAACTATAATGCCAGAAGCGCCGCGATTGGAGTTGATAACGATTCTTACGTGGTTCGTTAGATCGTTACAGTCTTCTTTATTTTGCACTAAAAACGAAAGAAAACTATAAAATACTATCGTACAGGATTCGTATGCCAGTATCGAAAGGATGATCAATTCTTCATAGCAAACGCAGCACAGCGGGAATTGTTCTCGATTGACCACTCGAATGTAACGTCGGTGGGTGAGCCTATAACTTCTCGCTTGTTCAAGGGTGAATTTTTAAAGCATTTAACGCAGAAAAATCCTTCATCGCCTGGGCGTCAGTAATAGAGCTCGCACCCAGAGTTAGCGACATGTGCAAGTATATTACGAGGAGTGCAGATGCAATTGGAGACGGAGTCGGTGGTGTAAATTTACACATAACCGAAACACAAAAACGAGGTGAAAGCGAAATATTTAGATTCTAAATCTAATTATCTTATACTTAATGTCTGATTGTAACTTAAACATAATAATAAACAATGCCTAAATCTAATATTCGTTTTTGATAATGTTTTTAAGCATAACTGTCCTGCTGCGACAAATCATCATCAATCATAAATTATTGATTATCATCAACATTATCATCATTATCATTACTGACATCGACATCATCGTTATCATTGACGCTGATACCATTGACATTATTCCACCGCTGCCACCAGAAATTTAAGGACTGTTGTCACGTCTGGAGTCAAAAGAGTAAGCTCTTCTCGTTACCTATACGAGTATGTATAT
>NW_017303997.1:0-1408 GCF_001594115.1 Trachymyrmex septentrionalis | reverse complement strand
AATGTGCGACCATAGGTACCCGGGTACCTGGTTGGCCACAGTAGGGTAAAAAGTTATTAAAAATACTTGATTTATTAAAAAAAGATAAGCAATTGTCTAGTTACGTTATAATTTATAATAAGTTTTATATATTTTTTGTGAAAAAATTCTATTTTTATTTTTGAATTCCAATCGGTCTTTTTTTATTTATACTATTTTTTCCTTTATGTACTTCTTTTTACCTTTCGTTCACTCAATATTGTCGTCAGCTCCATCTGCTGTCGATTGTCGCCACCACAAGGGCAGAAGCTCTAGCTTCAAGTCGCTGCTGGCGCCTGCTTGCCATCTTGGCGAGACTGACGCCTCGTCTGAAATTTCGTAAACAGTTTTGCATTTTGTTTGACCGCGCTTGAAGTGACGGGGACACTATGTCGAAACGCAGGATTGAGGTCGTGGATCCCTATGTCAAAAGGAAAGCCGCGTAAGTGTATCAACGTGTTCTCGTCTCGCAGACGACGCGCGACAGTGGACAGTCCCTTTTTGCCATGTGCAATGTCGCGGCATCATATCAGACAGCGTGCTCAAGTGCTTATCACACGATATCGCTCGTGCGATAATGTCCGCGATCCATGTCTTGGCACGTGCACGTGATTTTTTGTCGGACGACCAGTCTCGGAAAATGTGACGGGTTTGTTACTTTGACAACCCTCACTTCCGGCGACAGAGGAGACTCGTTGCTACTTTGTAACGGTTCTCGTCTGACCTATTTCGCATTTGCAACAAAAAATATACCTGTAGTTTAAATAGTCGCTTTTTATTAGCGAGCATACCATGTATTACAGACACTTATTTACATGCACCGCCATAATTTTCATAAACTTATGAAAATTATGTCTGCTGATGTCTGCATTAGTGATTGTTATCAGTTTTACTTGTAATCTTTTGATTTTGAAGGCACTTATTTTTATTTTAGTGCATTGTTATTCAGTATTATTGTTTGCTGAGTATTCGGATTGTTAGAATAAAAAATGTTACATGATGATCATTTTGCAGAGACAGTACCGTTGTCAACAATGCAACAACCCCAGGGACGACGGCAGCGAAAAGCCAAGTACAGTTCAATCCATATACCATGCTGCCGTATACGCCGAGATATTACGAACTTTACAAGAAAAGAATAACTTTACCTGTATTTGAGTATCGTACTGATTTTATGAGATTGTTGTCCCAGCATCAATGCATTGTTCTTGTTGGAGAGACAGGTTCTGGAAAGACTACACAGATACCACAATGGTGTGTAGAGTATTCAAGAAGTATTGGATCCAAAGGAGTTGCCTGTACACAGCCAAGAAGAGTAGCTGCCATGAGCGTTGCTCAAAGAGTTTCAGAAGAAATGGATGTTGCTTTAGGTATGTGTATATATATATAT
>NW_017303996.1:0-1402 GCF_001594115.1 Trachymyrmex septentrionalis | reverse complement strand
AGCTGTAAGCTTATTGGCTACCGCATCACATTTTGCCGCGCGGCAAGTGTACAGTGTGTAGAAGCCATTAGTAACTGTACCGCGTACCACATTCCATGTAATCGCACCCGCAGCGTTCGGTGTCAAAGTGCTGTTGCCTATATGAGAATCCAGGCTAAGTTTTCGAACGCAATGGACAAAAGATAGCCCTCTATCGGAATAAACGTAAACTATGGAATTTCATAATAAGTTTTGGAACGTAATATTGTATAAAAAGAGCTCTCGAAATCTCTGTTAAAAAGGCGGGAAGTCATGACCGTGTCGTGCGAACATGCTATTGATGTTATCGTGTTACACTTTGTGAGCCAAAGACTAGCAAAATAAATATTTTATTTGAAATTACAACGCGAAAGTAATTTTCACAAGTTTAGTCGTTTATTATTAACGAAGAAGTTCTCGACACGGTACACGCTTGATACGTTCATCACTGATGTCTGTTCCAGGTTGTTTCGTTCTTAACATTCGTTAGTTTTTCATCGTTGAAATATTTTTATTGCTTTTCGAGAAATTTTGAGGAAAATCGAAGAAGGGAAAAGCAATGTACTACGTTCTTAACGGATCGAGAGATCGTAAATAAAGCAGAAAAAAGGATATTGATGTTGAAGTATGAAAGATATCAAGCAATATTTTGCCAATGGCAAGAATATCGCTGATAAGGAGATTGATACTGATCTAGGCAATGTAAAAGAGGAGGATCAAAAACAAGAAGATGTTGCGACAAATAAACACAAACGTGTGAGGCGGATATCCAGCAATAGTTCTTCAAGCAGAATGTATAACATCGAGAACAAGAACGATCTAATCGACAAAACGTTTAGTCCATTCAATGGTGAGATAAACAACGTCGAAAGAACTTTGCAAGATGGAACACCAAAATCAGATTTAACTGAGTCAAGCATAAAGCGTCGTCTTAAAAAGGTATTTTTTATTTTAATAGGAATTACAGTTGATGTCACTTTATTGATAAATCGTTATAGTTGAATTTTTCATATTTTTAAGCATTCAAAATCTGTGGAAATAAACAGAAATCAGTCTGAAGAAACAAAGAATATCTCGCAAGAACGAAAATTAAATAATCAGATTGTTATGAATTTAAACGGTTCTCTTAATGACAATGTTAATTCTAAAGATGAAACTGAGTCAAACATAGAATTTTATGATGAAATTGATTCTCAACGAAGAGAATCAAATGCTTTTCAAGTTCTGATGAGTCATAGTAAACCAATACAATATAAATCACTACCACAGCAATCCATAGAAGATAGTGAGAATAAAGAGAAATCAGATTTAAAAGAATTCAGATCTAGGTGCAAAGAAAAGCTCATAGCTTTGGCCGATAAAAAAGGATATTCAAAAAAAAAAA
>NW_017303995.1:0-1399 GCF_001594115.1 Trachymyrmex septentrionalis | reverse complement strand
AGTTACGCATGTATAGGCGAGCGTGTATAAATAATATGATTGGAAATGAGACCGTTTATATTAATACGGCCCATTATAACAAACGGCGCAATAATACGGTACTGACCCCATATACGCGCGTAAAGCATGAAACGTAGCAAGCAAGTTGAAGTAGTGAGATAACAACGTAGAAATACGTTAATTAATAGGAAAACGCGTAATTAGGCGTGAGGGAAGAAATATCGATAATCGAAGGATAGAAGTCTAAGTGAAACGCGTGCGAATACCGGAATTTTATGTATTTTGAGCATTTGTAAAGCTTGTATTAGTATTAGAAGACGTAGTAGAAGCGTGCAGAGTAAGACGCAAAACGTATTATTTGAGAAATTTAACATTGAAGAGACAATGCGAAGTTGCGTCAGAACCGACGCCATATTGGAAAAGGCGCTACGACGCAGAAGTAGTAAAAGAGAGTGAGAGAATGATAGAGAGAGTGCGCGGGAGTGTGAGACTGAGAAAAAATGATTTTTGTAAATACTGTACATAAGAGAAATACATCAGTGATTATATACCTATATATCAGTATGAATTGTTTGTCGACAATACATCTCTCCTTGAACGCTTTACAACTGGATATTTTGGATTTATTTCAACATCACCAACGGTGACAGATACCACACAGCAGTAATACCTTATTTGATTAAAGGAAGCTGGGGTGAGTTGATTTCCGGATTTCGACTGTTTGCTGTCTGAGCGATACACCATCTCTGTAGATGAGATAAAACAGTGGCGACCGTTAATGTGATAAAACAAGTGTTTATCTATTTTAATCGTGACGAAATAAATCTCCGGTCACAACCTAATCATGGGTACATAATAATCTAATCCTAACCTAATCATGGTACATGGTTAGCTAATCGTGGTACATAATTAGGTTAGAGTTAGGTTCCCCCGCATGGGGCACGACTTTGTCACTTTGGTGCTGTCCCCTGTCCTGTTTTCGGGTCTGGGTATCGGCTCGGAGTGCCAACTATGCTCCGTACACAGCCCTCCGTTAGATAGGAGGGCCGTGTACATTCCGCACGAGACCTGGCTCATTCTCGGCGCGCCTATGCGCGTCTGAATATAGTCCGAATACGGGTTTGACACATCCGCAGACTCGAGTCCCCGTAACCTCTGCACACAACACGGAAATCCTAGCTCCTTGCCTTACAAGGAGACTTTGGGATCCTCTTGCAGTAGAGATCAGGCGACCAGGACTGCATCTAAATTCCTGGATGACGAGTTGGGCCTCTATAAAAGCCCCTCTATCCCTCAGCAGTGGTGGTAAATATTAGATGTATATGTATGTTTTCTATGTGTGTTGTTGGTTGGCGGTAGGGTGATCTTGGGTCTCTCCGTTAGGCGGTGTGAAGATTCG
>NW_017303994.1:0-1395 GCF_001594115.1 Trachymyrmex septentrionalis | reverse complement strand
CACGCACGCACGCACGCACAGTATTATTAACAATACTTTTAATACTGAAAATAATTATTTAGTATTGAAAGCCAGTAATGTAGTATTGAATTTCTATTGAGGGAATGCAACCATTTAAACATTTTCACCGCGGTAATTTTGAAGTAATAGTTTGAGAGACCAAAATGATCGTACTTGCCAAATAAAAACATGTAAAAATGATCATCAAAAAGAATATAGAAAAATACATTTTATTGTTTCCTAAAAGAAAAAGAATTAATATACAAATGAATCAACCGAGAACCACGCCACACTTGGAAAACTAAAAAAATTCTAGAATTTAAAAAAAGCAAAAATAAATACATACTATTTATTGGTTTACTTAATATAAACAGTGAAAAAATAATGATCAACTAATCAGAATACAAACATACTTATATGAGATAATTGTCAATATATGCAAAAACTGTATGCGAAATTCACATCTCAGCAACTTATATTTACAATAATAAAATTTTGTATTAGTTATTTAACATTATATTTTCTTTTTTGTGTATGTATTTCAATTTACATAATCCATGATCTTGAAGCTCTAATCTAAACATTTTTTGTATTACTGATGATATAAAAACGATATTAGAAGGCTTCAACGCGTATACAAGGTGTTCTCAAAAAAGCAAATTAAGATGTCGTGTATTTTAGACTTTTACCGTTAATTTAATCTTTTATACTCAATATTCGTTCAGTCTTTTATATACTTAATTTTTATACTTATCAATATCAATTTACATCATAAAGTAGTATTAAAACATTGTCATATAGCAAATTGTCACTATTAACGTTATATAATTGATGATCTATAATCTTGTTTCTTTTGACCTATGTATGTTATCTGTCGAAGAGTGAACTAGTATATATACGACGTAACAACAGTTATTTTCATTAATTGCGCTTATTGCAGTGAAGATATTACCTGCATAAAAATGAAAAGTCTCGTACTTTCCGTCTGTATTTTAATAATTGCTGTAAATATTCTGTCAATAAACTACTTCAACTATTTCAATAAATTATAACAGAGATATTTATAATAATATATATTAAAAACTATATAAAATAATTTAAACAAATATTTTGTAAGTTTCAGCTGTCTAGCTCAATAGAACTAAAAAATTTTAAAAATATAATAGAAACTACTGAGGATGAAGTTGAAGCTTGCCGGATTGAAAATAATATGACTCATGGTAAGTTATATCTAATTATTATTGCATATTACTGCAAAAACATATTATTGGAGATCTTTGTGATCGTCATTTATAAATTCTCTAATCAATATTTTAGTATAATTTTCAAATTTTGTTTTACTAAATTTTAATACTTTCCTTACAATCTTGTAATGTTTATTTAAACTTTTTTTTT
>NW_017303993.1:0-1386 GCF_001594115.1 Trachymyrmex septentrionalis | reverse complement strand
AAATAAATGATAAAATTAAACTCGCGCGTGCATCTTTTAATTAAAAATGCAGGACTGAATAAGCGGAGGCGACAAATGACATTCCTCGCTGCATTCTTCATCGGCGTCGGTTTCGCAACGTCGTCAGGAATGCTATCTATTAGCTCCCTTAGGCTCGTATAATTTCACGTGACTTTTAATTAAGCGTTTATTCGGACTATCCGTGCGACGCCAATTACGTAAACGGTGTTCTAGTTAGACTAGATAGAGTATCCTCTATGGATTATCGTACTTTTGACTTTATTCGGGTGTTATGTGTGGAAATCGTGCGTAGCAGACTCAAGACCAAAATGTTCGAAATCTCGATCTTAAAAAAGTGACCTCTACTGTAAATAAAATCCGCGCGCGTCCTGACTAATGATTGCAACATTAGCCTTGTCATTGTTGAGCACACTTAGCAACCGATGGCGAAATAATCGTGAAAAAAGTGCAAAAATCCGTTAATTAAAGTTCATCAAGATAAAAGTTCTGGTCGAAATTTGATCGCACATTATAGCGGATCCCTTTTTTTATACGCATAATTAACGTTGCGGTTGCAGTTTAAGCATAATATCAGTTTTATCAAACAGTTTTTTTTCCCTAAAGATTCATGAAAAGAAATATGCGAATAACTCGTACAAGAAAAAAGTTGTACCGTCTTGCGTTTTACCCCAATCAAAATTGATCAAATGAATAAATAATATAAAACGGGCATTCAAGAGTCAGACGCGGAAATTATTCCGCAAATTATGCAATTAATAAAATAATTCTAATTCCAAGTCTAACGACATTAAATAAATCCACACACAATCGTAACATTTTTTGGCACACGTTCTTAACTTCTAAATGTCCGGTTTTTATTACTTATTGTTTTTCTTCAAAATTGATTAGCCGCCGATCGAGTTCCGTTTCGAAAAATCGCTTCTGAATGCTTTTGAAAAAGATTGCGGAGCAACTGCGCTATTTACAATACGTAACCTCGATTTTTACGAAATATAGATTTGGTACAAGACGATTTGGAAACAGGCGGTCCTCGATCGTGCCGCGAATTCGGACCCACGTGTTTCGCGACGTGCCGCGTGGCGAAATGAAGGGTACTTACGTCATTTATGGTCGGTAGGAGTGGAGTTACGTCGATCGGATGCACGATCTGTCACGGTCCTCATGTTTCCATCGCTGCCGGCGAGATCTTCGGTATGACGAGTGGAGGGGGAGGAAGGTGGGTTGTACAAATTGCTCTCCTTACACGTACACGATGCACAATGTGCCCTGATCGATCCCGCGGCGAGAAATCGAGGGAAGCTGAGGATTCGAAGGATCGGCGTTACGTGCTTCCTCACCCCGCGCGCGATTTCCGGCAGCCGTTTT
>NW_017303992.1:0-1380 GCF_001594115.1 Trachymyrmex septentrionalis | reverse complement strand
TTACAAGTTTACAACTGAGTTTGTCTAAGGTCGATTATTATTGATTAATATTCTACACGTCATATTTCCTTTTTAAAATCTTGCGATATTTGACAACGTGTCAGCGTACTAATTATCAAAACTACATGCTATATTAATTATTAATATTTTTAATTTATTTAATTGCAATCACACGAAGAGAATTTTTTATATTTGTAGTTATTATTTATTAGAAAACATAGTAACTATAACAAAATTGCTACATTCATATTTCGTTCAGAGTGAAATAAAAACACTCATACATATGCAGCTTAATAACTCGTGCGTTAAAAACTCGTTATTCATTCTTGATTAGATTGAGCGAATAAATGTAGATAAATGATGATATACTTTTACTAATGTAAACTTCGCCTTTTCAACCGTAACCTGTTATCATACGTATTATATAATATGTCCCGTGAGCAAGATAAGTCAATAAAGATTCTATAAATTTCATAAATATATGTATATGTGAAATATATGAACTATAACAATTGTTACATCTTATTTTAGCAAAGAGAAAGAGAGAGAATTGATATATTTCTCAAAACTATTTTGATTTAAGTTTTTTTCATGACAATTTTATTATAAATACCAGTGCTCATCTCTAGATACTAATAATTTCAAGTATGTGCCACATTTGTGTTAAAGACTATGTTGAAAAAGCATTACTGAGATTATTAAGCAAAGCAAATAATGAAAAAGCGTATAATTGCAACGAAATCGCAACGAAGCATCGGCCGAGCATAAAGCCGGGATGATCCCATGTAATGAACAATTTCTTGTTTAACGAATTTTCCGGCGAGTTGTATTTTTTCATTCTTTCCATTCTTTTGCGCATCCACCCAAATACTATACGCGAAAGCGGCCTCGTAGAATCCGAAATGAATCCGCGGATACGTATATAAATATGTGTCGAGGGGTTTAGAGGAATAGCGAAGAGAGTGAAAGAGAAAAGAGAAAGGGTGAGAGTATAGAGATATGTATTTAATATGCAAATTAAAGAAACGGGATTATGTCATGCGGAATGTGGCGTGTGATATTTCAAAGCTGGCCAACCTGAGGATTATATCCTTGCAGCCCACCTGTATCGGTATTATGTAAATCTATGCGCTCGCCTAGCAGCTCCGAATGCACTTAATATCTTATTTTTTTGTACGTTTGATAAATTTGACCGTAAATCTTTTGAGGGGAGTCTATTCTATGAATAGTATTGAAATTTTGTTCAACATGTAATAAAATTTTTAAAAAATTGCAATATAAATCAGTCATGTCAGTTTATAGTTTATATTTGTTGAAGTCAGTTGATTTATATATGTCCTGTATTCGTTTCTCTCTCTCTCTCTCTCTCTCTCTCTCTCT
>NW_017303991.1:0-1376 GCF_001594115.1 Trachymyrmex septentrionalis | reverse complement strand
TATATGTATTGTGACTTGACGTTTTCCATCCGTCACAAGGGTTGCACGACCCGACGGAAGTGCAGCTCGGACCTCCTGAGTCCTTCCACGTTTCTGAAAGGCAGATCTGCGCATTTTCATAACGTCATTTTTGTGTGTTTCATATCTGCGTTCTGTTTATGCGTCTTGTTGTTGTTTTCTTTTTCTCTTTTCGTACATTATTATATGGCGAGTACAGGCTAACCGGCGACTGTCCTGCAACTCTGTAAAATTGACGCCGACTCACCGAACCATGGAGGAAGAAAGAAGACGGCCAGGACTGAGGGTCAGGGAGAAACCGCTAAGGACGGATTGACCGGGGCGCACCACATCCTATCCCTCCGGGTAGCACGCAGGTGATATCGCTTCATATTTCAACCTTTATCCTAATGCATATCTTATCGCATCACATTCCAGGCGCAAGACAGAACGATGGTGAGGACCGCAGAAGGGGATGGCCATTCTGCGCCCCAGTGACGGTGAGAGCCCCGTAAAGGCGTCTTCGAGGTGGTCAGAAGAGACCCTGCGACCCCTTGAATTTCGCGCGTCAGGACACGAGACGCAGACATGACGCGACTTACGCGATTAGCGGATCCGCGATTAGCGCGGTTACGCGCGGAGGGTAGGGCCCCCTCGCGGAGATAGTGAGCTCTACGTACTCCCGGTAGGATCAACGCCCGACACTTGTGCTGTAGCCAGTGAGAAGAGCGTATTACGGAAGGACCCAGGACGAGATTAGTAAGAGTGCGAAGAGGCGATATAAGTGAGAGGCGACCAAAATGAGAGTCTGCAGGAGGCCAACTGTGAGACGAGCGTCATATATTGTAAGATCGCCGGTTTCCGAGTCCAGGAGGAGCAGTATTGTCGCTATCGGATATATAATAGTAAATGCTTGTGGCATTGCCGTGCGCAAGATTTCCGTGAGATTCGTGTTAAAACGTGTCACCTCCCGGGACGGTTGATAAAATTTTTGGGAGAATTTTTTTCTGCGTCCGCCTAAGGTACAGCCTAGTCACTACCGTTAAGTCTTTTCACGTACCGAATTATATTGTCGGAATTTTGTATCGTAATGTTTGCGTGTATTCTGTCCTTTTCTGACTTTCTGTAGAGCGGCTCGAAGCTCCGTGGAGTCCGAGGTCACGCCGTGTTTGCGTTTG
Source organism: Trachymyrmex septentrionalis (assembly GCF_001594115.1). NCBI lineage: Eukaryota > Metazoa > Arthropoda > Insecta > Hymenoptera > Formicidae > Trachymyrmex > Trachymyrmex septentrionalis. Next base: position 201 of record NW_017303991.1, on the reverse strand, counting down.
TATCGTAACCGTATCTTATCTCAATTATTGAGGCGCTGAATTATTGTTCGCGTAATGTGCGAGAAATATTCTTACGTAGCGTGAGCTCATGCCGCCGAGATTTAGCGTAATTGATACGCACCGCGTCGAGCATATCGGGATCTTTGCGAGGCTCAGTTACAGCATTTTGATTGAATCTTATCGCCGCGATCTTGTCAACGA
>NW_017303990.1:0-1362 GCF_001594115.1 Trachymyrmex septentrionalis | reverse complement strand
TCACTTTGTCGAAATAAAGTTTTGTTCTTTCGCATTGATCTTTACGAAATACAAAGCAACAACGCACGATACATTCGCACGTATTTGATTTGTATTCGACTGGAGGAAATGGCACGGCCTCTTGCCTCTGATGTCTCTTGCTGACGCGCTCCGAAAAACCTTTTCTACTTTTCCGTCGTCGTTCCCGTTCGGTGGATCCCCTCGGCCCTCGGCCGACGCTGATCTGAATGCGTCCTACGTATTTGCCAACACCCCCGCTACGTTCTTTTCAGAGAGAACTGTCGACAAGCACTCGCCACCCCGCGCAGGACACGACTTTCATCCCTCTGCGAATAAAAAGTCGCGCGTTCACGTAAGCCCGACTCGTATTCGAGGACAGAACCACCGTTGTCAAATCATCGTACATGAAAGCAACATGATTGTAAATTTAGATTTTCTATCTACGGTTTGATTTTGATGTAGATGCTTTTCTTTAAATAAAAATTAGATAGAATAATAAATTAAACTCTACTAATTTAATTTATTATTCTTCTAGAACATACAGGATGTTCCATCTAATGTGAACATCCTTTATTTGCAGCGTAAGGTCGAATAAAAAATATGATATTTAGACAATTCCATTTGAAAATAACCTTCATATGGTCATAAAAATTCAATTTTTTCAATTTATTCATTAATTTATTTGTTATACTCTATCAGGCTATCAACTTTTTGAACATATTTGATTCTATTTTATCTTGCAAAAATATAAGTCACGTTAATGATCATATATATAAATACATTCTAAATATATTATGTATTACCATATTATTATTATTATATAATATTAAGTGTTATTATATATTATTTTTACATTATATAATTCGTCATAAATAATTATTGCTCAATTATCCCGATTCTTACAATTCCATCATGTTAATTAATGCATCACAATTAATGCATTTCTCAATGTAAGTTATGTTGCATTAAGATTTTACTTGCGACTAATCATTACCGGTTGAACTTAAACAACGTCATTTTCCTCGACGTATCTGGTCCCTTTATCCGTGTATTCCGCTCTGACAATGCTTTTAATTACCAGATGCGGTTCGATGTATAAATCGAATTATAGGCTGCAATCCCCATCGTATGAAACAGGCACTACTTCGAGATAATTAGTGCACAATTAAAGAAAAAATAATTGCCAGATTCGACTGACTCAACCAGGAAATCTGTTACAGAATGTTACAATTTATATTTCATTATTCTTACATTATATACCATTACGAGAGCAAACTAAGAACTTATAAAATTACGAACATTTAATTATATACTAGCAACTCCTGTCCCTCTTCTCTCTCTCTCTCTCTCTCTCTCTCTCTC
>NW_017303989.1:0-1347 GCF_001594115.1 Trachymyrmex septentrionalis | reverse complement strand
TATATATATAGGCGATCTGTTGTTATAAGAAAAAAGACTCTGTCGAAGAGTGCTTTTTAAACAACATAAAATATCCAATAAATCTTAAGTTGTGTCCTTAGCTCTCCGAAGCTTCACTACAGGAACAAAACATTAGTTAATACTAAATCCGGCTCGATAATTGCTTATAACTTTCATAAAAATGGATATAATATAAAGTTTCTTTTCAATGGAAATGCCTCAAGTGACATAACAATACCAAGCAAATGTACGTTTATATTAATAAAACTTTAAGTTAAAAACAGTGGCAAGTAAAGTATTGAAAAAGCATTGGAAATAATCAAGTGTATCATACTGAAAAGCCACTTAAGAATTTAAGTGTTCACACACACATATGTTTTATTATGTATTCAAAATTACTTGGGCTCTACCGTGAGGTGAGTGCAAGTTTAAAGACGCATGTGACTGTCAGGCTATACAGGCGAGAATACTTTGCCATAAAGTTTACGGTCGCGGCTATAAAGGAGCCCAGGGGTGCAAAAGGCCGTTAAGCGATACGAGCGGACGGAAAGAAAGGCGTCACCAAAAAGCTACTTACGCGGTGCCGTTGTGTCGACCGATGGACACCAGTCGATATATCTGTAGCTCGACCCGCTGTCCAGTATCCGGCACGAATCTGTATGTACACCTCGAGGGCCCTTGAAGATACGGCGACTTTATTTGCCCGAAGCCACGATCCGATTTGCTGAACAGCTGCCTGCTGTCCAACGTTATGTTGCACACTGAAACGGAACAAAATGACGTATAAAAATACGAACTATCGAATAGTGATACGGTCGCATTTTATTTGGATTAACACTGTGTAATCTTATCGATAAACATTCTCTACTGTATTCTTCCGTATAACTTACAAAAAATACAAAAATATTAAAAATATAATTATATTTCAGTCGTATTTTGATTTTAGAATATCGAATTTTTATAGTTTTACACATGAAATCGTCATGATGAAGGAAGATGGTAACAGAAAGTTGGCGCAGAGAAAAATGGAGTGCGGCTAATAACGATTTTTCTTACTCGTACAGTTTCATTGGCGCGACTCCGTGCAACCGTGTTGTTTGGGCGACGACAAGTCGCGACAGCTTGACGCAATATTATGAGGCAATCTGCCATAGTGTGTAATTTGATTCTTAATTGCTTCCTGTAGGATGTTGTACAGGATGTTTCGTGATTGTGATGTGAATACCGTCTTGTAGCATATTTTTTTTTGACATGAGACTATTAGTATTATTCTTTTATGATTCTCTTATATAAAGTGAGTACAAATTTATATTAAAAAAACATAAATCTTAACGAAATTTTAGATTT
>NW_017303988.1:0-1342 GCF_001594115.1 Trachymyrmex septentrionalis | reverse complement strand
AATCGAATATACGTAACCCGCGGAAATTCAAAATTCGAGATACTTTTGGAACAGACCTCGTACACGAGGTCTGTTCCAAAAGTATCTGACTCTACAATGGTTGTTTCAACTTAAGGACCGAAAGTCACATGAGGCTATATCTGAACTGTACGAAAGGTGACGAAGTTTAACAATGCCATGTTTAGTCAAAAAACTTCTGAATCAGGAGAGATGAATGAGCAGGTACGTTATCGTGATGCAGCAGCCAGTTATCACTTTTTTACAAATTTTTTTTACAAAGCGGACGTTTTCTCCTCACTGCGTCACGCAATCGTGTAAAAAACTTTCAAGTAATATTGTATAAGTAATATTGTCCTTGTTTATTGTGCGACCTTGTGGGGCATATTCGTGGTGTATAACACCTTCTTGATCGAAGCAAACAGTGACTATTGCCTTCACGTTGCTCCGATTTTGACACGCTTTCTTGGGTCGAGGCTCTTCTCTTGTCACCCATTGCGAAGATTGTGCTTTTATTTCAGGATCGTAGTCATAAACCCATGTTTTATCGCCTATAATAACTCTTTTAAGCAACTCAGAATCTTTGTTGATGGATTCCAGGATTTCTTCGCAACTTCAACTCGAGAATTCTTTTGATCTTTCATAAGTATTTGTGTAATAAATGTTGCAATCACGCGACTCATTCCCAGATCTTCAGTCAATATTCGAAAAACAATAGTTTTTGGGATGATCCTAAGGTCATCTTTTAACTTTCGCATAGTCAAGCAAAGATTTTGGTTGATAGCGAATCGCACACGTTCTACGTTTTCTGTTGTTTTCGACGTTGAAGGTCTGCCGGAATAAGGATCACTGTCCACTGAGACACAGCCATCTTTGAACTGTTTAAACCATTCTTTTATTTGTGTGTCACTCGTAACCATTATCATAAACTTGACAGATCATGCTGATTGTGTCGGAACATGTGTGACCAAGTTTTTGGTAAAATTTAATACAAATTCTCTACTCGATTCGTTCAATCATTGTGAAATGCGACGTTTTTGACGCTCACACAACTGCATACCGTTGTCAACTAAACAGCTATTTAGTCATGTCGCTTGGTGGGGATACTCTTAAAGATCCACCCTAAATACTGAATACCTGTTTTCCACAATAGGATGCCTAAGGACAAAAATATATGTAGAGGTCGGATACTTTTGAGGCAAACCTCATATAGTTTTTACATTATTTATATAAAATTTACAGTAAATATATTTACAGAATTTCGTATTTTATGATTAAAATAACTGTTATGCGTTTCACGGGTTTTCTCCGTGTCCAAATCCATTCTTGAAATGCCAACGTTTCG
>NW_017303987.1:0-1339 GCF_001594115.1 Trachymyrmex septentrionalis | reverse complement strand
TTCAACGGATGTAATCGTGAGTTTTAGATTTATATTACACAGGAAAGAAGCCAATTGTTATTCTTAGCTGCTTGCAAAAACTATATACACTTTGACGAATGGATTTCATATTCTGGGAAAGCAATTCCAACCCTCGGTGAGCGAACTTAGAAAATCTCCTGCTTTCGAATCCTATTCACGCAACCCTTTAATCTTTAATACGCGCAAGCGCAAACGGACAACAAATTTACTTTATCGGCAGTTCGTATTTGCAACGATCAGTCACCATCCAGTTTGCACAAAGGTTTCACACAGGATCAACAAAAGAATGTTCCACAATAAGTATTATAAAGATGACATGATTTACATCACATATTTGACGCGAAACATTCTAAGCTTACTCGGAATTTGGCCGTCTAATAATAAAAAAGACTCTACCTGCGCGAAAGTCTGGAGGTACTTCTTAATCTCGATCTGTAAAATTCTTCTGTATTGCGTTTTGCTTCCTGGAATCTTTTTCTGGTTAATTGAAAAGAGAACACAAGTTAGAATCCAAACCATTCCTCTGCTTATCTTTGTTTTGATGGGCTGTAGTAAATATATCAATCTGCTATTCCACGAAAAGAAAATCAGACGCTGCTTGGAGCACATCGAGGAAGATTATAAAGTTATTACCAACGCGGAAGCGCGGGACACGATGATTACATCTGCGAAGATTGGAAGACGGTTGGTCTCACTTTGTGCGATTTTCATGTACTGCAGTGGACTTTCCTTTCGATTGATTTTGCCATTTGCCAGGGGAAAAGTCGTCACTCCACAAAACATCACACTCAGACCTCTACCTTGTCCGAGTTACTTCCTTTTCTTTGATGTGCAAGTTAGCCCCACTTATGAGCTGATCTTTGCAATACAAGTATTATCTGGGTTAGTTACTTACTCGATAACAACAGGTTTATGTGGTCTTGCGACTCTCTTCGTGATGCACGCCTGCGGCCAGCTGAAGATCCTCATAAATTTGATGACAAATCTCGTCGAGGAAAAGTGGCATGAAAAACGAGAACTGAATAAGAAGCTGGCAAGAATGGTTGAACATCAAATAAGATTTCGAAGGTAAAAGTTTAAGAGTTTTATTTTTTTATTAAAATCACATACATATATTAAGTGATTAAACGTTTATAATAATTTATTATTTGCTAATCGGTTAACATCAGATACGTGCAGTGTGTAGGTAATTCAAATTTTAATTTTTTAAATATTGATTCGGTGCCGTCGACATTTCAGTTTTTTACAATTGATAGAAAATACTCTATATCAAGCGTGTCTAATAGAATTGATGGGATGCACGATGTTAATCTGCCTT
>NW_017303986.1:0-1326 GCF_001594115.1 Trachymyrmex septentrionalis | reverse complement strand
TATTAATGCGTATACTTTAATCTTGGAAAAGGATTTTCAAATCAGTAAAAAAGGATAAAAGTAATTGTTATATAAAAATATGATTTAGTTGATAATACAGACTTTAGGATCCCCCAAAGTCGATTAAAATTAATTTAAATTGCATTTTTAACTTTTGAATACACCAAATGCTCGACAAATGCGAAAAAGTATGAATATCTTTATCAAATTTAAAATGGGCCTTCCTCTATTATCATCATAAATCTTTTCTACTACTACTGCTGAAATATCGGACTTTCCAGCCCCGTCAGCAATGGCGGGAAAGAAAGTAAGCAATATTTTGCATGTAACAGGCAGGCGGCGGAAAGTAAGCAATATATCCCACATGAATATATTTTGTTGACTGACCGCAACGATACGTCAGGCCGGAGTTTCAACCGATGCGAAAGCCTCGAGGCGTTTCTGATATCGGAAGTATTTCAAGTACTTGGAGGATATTGGATACCCAAAAGGTAGATGTATACAACGTCTCGAATTACAAGTAGCTTCGGGATTTCGAGATGCAGCCCGATACTCTCCGTATATGCATTACTATTGAAATACTACAGCAAGTATGCGTCTTTCGTATAGTCCAGCGCGTGTTTCACCTTTAAATTGTTCCTTTTCTATCGCATAACTAATCCGCGTAAAGTTACGCGATAATTAACCAGTTCATTAGCAGGTTGAATGCAAACATAAATCGCACGCTAGAATTTTTCATTTCAGCGAAAAATATCAAATAACACGACTAAAATAAGTATAGCTATCACTTACAATTAGTGTAAAATTACACGAAAAAAATGGCTTTATTAAAGTATATAAAAATTTAGCTAAATACAGATCTAAAAATATACTTTGTTAAACTAGTAAAATAATTACATACAATGCTCTAACTAATTATTACAATATCCCAATTTTTATAACATTGCTTATTCATATTTTTTCCTACATAATTATTTTGTTCAATAAAATTATTTTTAGATCTATATCTACCTATATTTTTAGCTACTTTACTAAAATCGTTCTTTCCGTGTAAAGATGAATTGTTTACAAATAGTTAATATATACGTGCTTTATTTTTTCTCTTACATATGTTCTATCGTCCAATTTTAATACTTCTTTGTTCTTATGACAATCTTGTGAAAAAAAAAATAAAGTAAGAGGTCCTCTCCCATATTTATCGTAAGTCAAACGAAGTGAGAATTGTTGAAAGAGATAACTCGGGCGTGACGCCCTTGTAAGACTTAGAGGGTTAAACGTTGCTCGGCGATCGAGATGCGTAGTGCATCGACAAGATGCAGTATATAC
>NW_017303985.1:0-1321 GCF_001594115.1 Trachymyrmex septentrionalis | reverse complement strand
CAATTAATATCTTGTTAACTATTGCGAAAATTGCAAAATGGTAGGACTTTTCTCCTCAGTTTAATCCAAGTTTAATTCTGCCCCTATGCAAAAGATTTATCATTATTTTCCAACATTATGCAAAATATTATATACAAGGTTGCATATTACACAAATTTATAATCACAATTTTCATAGAAATATCATTAATTCGCGCAGCAAATATTTCAATATTAATGTATTCGCGAAAACTTGCTGATTGAAGAAAAGCTGAGAATTGTAACAAATTTTTATAAGCAGATTTAAAAAGTTGCTACACAATCATCCTTTTACGATTCAAAGTTTCTATCTTTTCCCATTTCCAATGTTATTCGGTATGGAAGACAGATGAAAGCAATGCTCTTAACCCTTTATTGTGACCGATCAATTCTGCCTGAGTCTCCGTGTTGAATGATTATATCTCGGGAAACAAAAACTTTTTCTTTGGCTATAGCCATTTTTCTTTTCTAGCACGATCTTTATCATATTCAAGCGATATCTGAAAAGAACGTCATCTTCAAGATGGTTGACGAACAAAAGAGGTCGATGGAAAATGGTAAAGAGATCAAATGGTGAACGATAACAAGCGCCAAGCTGATTCAATGTATCTAGTGTACAGGGGAAGACAGTATTCCAGGTCGATCCCTCGGGACGCATATCCCTTCGGTCTTAGTATTTTCTGCTGCTCGTGAACTTTTCTCGAATCCTTCAACGCTGATAGATAACCAGGTCGAAAGGGCGGACTTGGATAGAACGACTGACGAAGACTTTTTGCCGCGAGGAACAGGATTTTGCGGAGAGAGTTTATGCAATGGGGAAAGAAATAATTTTTACCTGAGGTTGAAAAATGTACTGCAAGATATAGCTTCCTTTGTAAGATATATTATCCATTATATTTCTTCTCACAAAGATCGAGTGAAAAAATATCTCTATCTATTTGGACGAATCCGCAAATTATTGAGATAATTATATAAATTACAAAAGTAACATGTTGCATAGTAAATACAATTTATCATCTTTTTAAAATACCTTTGATTTCTTCTATTCCAATTTTCGCAAAATAGAGTTCAGAAATATCCCATTTGAACATCTCTTCACAATTAATGAAATAATTATAGAAATTAAAAAATAGATATTGCACAGCAAAAAAACATACATTTTTTAAAGATATTTTTAATCTTTCCTGCTCCAATTCTCTTGTTAATAAGGTCTTGTTATTTTTACATTACTTGTTGTTTTTATTAATGATAATGTATATTACTGATCTGCTGAAATACTTACTCACACACACACACACACACAC
>NW_017303984.1:0-1320 GCF_001594115.1 Trachymyrmex septentrionalis | reverse complement strand
AATTATTAATAACGTAAGCTAATGCAATATAAATGATAATAATAATCGTTATAATATTTATATATAAAAACATTGATATCACTTTGACCTAGAAAGAATATTCCGTTGCGGGACACCTTGTATAGTTCAACCTGCTCTTAGATATGGGAAGACTATACCCTCGGAAGTGGGTGATACTTCAGTGGAATGGCTTACCACGTCGTCGCTAGGCTCGTCGATATTCCGGATAGTTTTCCGCCGGGAAACGCGTCCGCCCATTTTTCTCGAAGCGTATAGAAAGCTGGAGCGACACGTGGATGTTTAGCTCTGAGCTGCTATCGACAAGTGCATTCTTCGCAACCGCGTTCTCTAACGAGTAGGTTTCGTAAGATACAATAGAAATATGATGAATACATCGGTATCTAAAATATGATTGCATAGTAGATTTCTAAAGAACAATAATGTTTCTGATTAATAATAATGTATGTAATAATAAATTAAAGGAGATATAAAGTGCACACAGGAAGTTTCTGAATGATGTCGGTAAACTTTTAATTTTTCCTTAAAAGAAATTTAATTGGATAGTTTGTTTTTCCAATAACTTTTGAATTTCCATCTTTGGATATCATAATAATGGAGTTGATTGAAATAATTGTACAACTTTTAAAAATCAATAATATTACTAATATTGCTACTAAATTAATTATAACCTTTGTCATTATGATGCGTATATACATATAACACAATGCCATTCACATTCTCTGAGATTTCCATTTCAAGAACTAAAGGTTACTTTTCACTCAGGTACATCTCATTGTTTGGATCTTATTCGAGGATTTTATGAGAATACTTCACATGGAAGCCCTTGATATCTGAACTAAGGAATTTCCCAGAAATTCCCTTTAATTTCTAAATCAATATGGTGCAGCGTATAATATACAGACTTAAAAATGAGAAAGAAAAAGGGTTACGCTAAAAAATTATTCAATTACATAATTAATATAGAATATGAGTAACATAAGTATTGGAACATAAGTAAAGAAAAATAATTATATCCTTTAGTTAAAAGTAACATTAATTGATCGAAATCCTGTTCGCAGTTATATTATAGCTTGGAGACAGTCGTCCCATGATAATACTTGTAGATAATGTCGCCAATCATTAAATAGTTTGGAATATGTTCTTTAATATAATATAAAATTAGAGAATGAACGCACGCAATTGAATTTTGTTCTGTAGGTAAGATGTAATGTATTGTATATATACAATACAAGAATTATGTCAGTAAAAAATTAATTATTGATACAATTAAAAACAAAGAAATTGATAAGAATAGCAAAA
>NW_017303983.1:0-1315 GCF_001594115.1 Trachymyrmex septentrionalis | reverse complement strand
AGGTTTAAGAGTCTGTGCTCTCCCCTTTAAAATCCGCGCACAATTAAAGGAATGGGGAATAGAGTGTATTTCAACCTGTTAGAAACCATATTGATTAGAGTAGGCCGAAATTCATATTCTCTATTTCTTTGTTCCCTCTACTATCTGTCCCCTATTCTTTGATTGTGCGCAGTTGTTTGAGAATTATTAATACATTACCGTGCTTACGACATAAGTTGACAGTTTTGCGGCATGTACAAAGGTACATTTAAGGCTGTTGCATACACTATCTGTAATGGGCTTTTTACAATAAGTCATTATCTAAGCTTTAAAGCTTAAGTTATAAATAATTGACCAATCATAATCGAGTATTTTCTTATATTGTGATTGGTTAATTAATCATTTTATGATTTAAAACGTAAAACTTAGGTAATTGCTTATAACAAACCTCGTAAGCCCGGATCTACAATAGATTTTTAAGCCATAAGGAATGGACGGACCACAATCAACTGTTCTCCTCGCATTCGAGTGTAATTGGTCAGTTTTTTACAACTTAATCTTAAAACACCTATTGTAGATCCGGACTAAAAAAAATCAATCAATCCGAATCTTAAAAGATAAAATAAATTTCATGAAAACGAAAAAAATTTCATATATTTTTTTATATTGTACATTATAAGTGCATTCGGGAAATCGTTATTAGTACTATTTGTGTCAAGGCCATGACATACAAAAAATTTAAGACAGTAGGACGTAACGACGTGAGACGTAAGGAGGTAGTAAGCAGTAAGGAAATCAATATGTTGGATTGGCTACTGCTTATGTTGTGGCTTTAAGGACTCTACTGCGATTGGTCAATTCGCTTATTGCTTACGTTTTGCCACTTAAGTTTTTTGTGTGCCATGGCCTTTAGTCTGTCCTTGTTTTACGTATAATAAACAACAAAGATAAGAATGACTTCTGGTTAAACCCTCTCTCTAACTTTGCTCCTTTACCTACTTTATTTCTTTTCCCTTTATCCGCTTTTGTCTTATAGTTAGAAGAAAGAATGACAGAGTAGCGCTAAAAGCGTCTCTCCGAACGCATATGCGAAATCATATGCCTTATTATGCGTTATACGAAACTGTGTGATTTCCGCTCATATTTTTACATCTATAGATCAATCAAACGCGTATCTCAGTAGATTATTTTTTGTTTTAAAATAATTGAGTGTTTTTCTCGTTGAGCATAACAGAAACAGGAAAGGATATTGACAAGAAGGTTCGTAAAAACATTTTTCAAGAAGATAAATTTCGCTATGGCTTTCGGATTAACCCAGTGGCTCATATTGTTTACT
>NW_017303982.1:0-1314 GCF_001594115.1 Trachymyrmex septentrionalis | reverse complement strand
GGGGGGGGGGCGGGGAAGATACGAGGCGTTATGGCTCTTCCTCGCTCGTAACCTCTGGTCATAAAGCTACTGCCGGCTAAAATATTGTCGGCCGCCGCGCCGCGCGTCTCCACGCCTACGCCGCCTGGCTGTCGATCTATCTTAATGCTATTACCGTAATTTATTAGCATCGTTCCCGGCCGATAAATCGATCCTTCGTGTCTACTCCCGAAAACGACTCCAGCTCTAGGGGGTACGAAGATTGCCCGTAATACCATTACGAATTATAATATGCGGGGTGAAAAGTAACGGAAGCGCGCGGTGTAGCGGCGTGAATGAAACGTTCGTTCGGTAAAGCTCTAGATATATCAAAGTAGCGCGATCCTTTTATCCGAGCTGAAATGCAACTTTCCTATTGGCTATTTCGACCGTCATTTTCGATCTAATTGCCTGTAGTCCAATAAGCGCTTAATATTATTGATATGTGGTATGGTTAATAAGTCCAAAATGGAGGACCTTTGCTTTAGTTCACGGAACAGATGCGAGAAGTCGTGAAAAGGATTATATATAAAAAATGAGTAGATCGATGGAATTGAAAGAATTCTTCCTATTAAATAATTCTTTGTTAAATCACTGAGTGACTTGCGCTGATTGTAATTATAAGTCATAGATATATATATATATATCTATGACTTATAATTACAATCAGCGCAAGTCACTCAGTGATTTAACAAAGAATTATTTAATAGGAAGAATTCTTTCAATTCCATCGATCTACTCATTTTTTATATATAATCCTTTTCACGACTTCTCGCATCTGTTCCGTGAACTAAAGCAAAGGTCCTCCATTTTGGACTTATTAACCATACCACATATCAATAATATTAAGCGCTTATTGGACTACAGGCAATTAGATCGAAAATGACGGTCGAAATAGCCAATAGGAAAGTTGCATTTCAGCTCGGATAAAAGGATCGCGCTACTTTGATATATCTAGAGCTTTACCGAACGAACGTTTCATTCACGCCGCTACACCGCGCGCTTCCGTTACTTTTCACCCCGCATATTATAATTCGTAATGGTATTACGGGCAATCTTCGTACCCCCTAGAGCTGGAGTCGTTTTCGGGAGTAGACACGAAGGATCGATTTATCGGCCGGGAACGATGCTAATAAATTACGGTAATAGCATTAAGATAGATCGACAGCCAGGCGGCGTAGGCGTGGAGACGCGCGGCGCGGCGGCCGACAATATTTTAGCCGGCAGTAGCTTTATGACCAGAGGTTACGAGCGAGGAAGAGCCATAACGCCTCGTATCTTCCCCGCCCCCCCCCC
>NW_017303981.1:0-1314 GCF_001594115.1 Trachymyrmex septentrionalis | reverse complement strand
TAGATTACATGTGAAAATAATTTGTTTTATGATTAATGATTCAAATGTTTATGTAGACAATTCAAATATGATGAGCAATGCTGCAAAAAATTTTGACGTTGTAATCAGTTTGAATATTTTATACACTAAAAGAGAGCAATTTTGCTGAAGAATCTAAAAATTTGACTAGATACAAATCTGAAAATAATTTTGCAGGAATCTTAAGCATATAATGAGCAATACTGCAAAATGTTTTGATATTTTAGCAACCAGTTTTGTCGTCCTACCTAATCGTTTTGATGAGCCAGCAAAATTATTTTTCAGATCTATATCTAGCTAAATTTTTAGATTTTTCAACAGAATTGCTCTTTCAGTGTATAATTATTTTTGCAATCAAATAAAATTATTTTCAGATTTAACTAAATTTTTAGAAACTTTAGCGAAACTATTCTTTCCGTGTGATTCGCTGAATGACGTCAGATTAAAGTCAATTTTTCTTACAGTCATTTATCTAACGGGAATAATTTTTGTAAATCTGTATAAGCGGCGTTATAAAGATATTCTCGTCATAGTTTGCACCAAAGCACGATATATTTCGATTTACATGACCGGATGCTTCGCAAAAAGTATCCCTGCGTAAAATAAGCATAAGCTAAGACATTTTTACATTAGATCTTATTTATTATATAACTATCATTATTTTATTTATAACGATCGAATAAATACTCCCATAATATTAAAGAATTCTGCTTTCGAATAACTAAACTGTTAAATATTCTAAGTGCAATTATTAATCAGAAATTAGCAAAGAATCAAAGAACATGCTTTTTATACGCTGTTAATTAAATATCAAGTAACATTAATTAAGAGATTATTAATTTAATAGTCTAAATTTAAAACGGAGTAGAAATAGAAAATTAACGAAGCAAGAAGCTATAGATAAATTGATTTATACTATTGTATTATAAGATAGTTTACCAAATATTTTTATGAGACGAATTTTCGTCAAAAAATTAAACACTGCCTTTCTCAGATCATTAAGACGCAATAACGATAAGATAGAATTCATTAGTGGATTGGTGAGACAATTAATTCGTATCCTTAGTTAATTTTTTTAATTTGTGGAAGAAGAAGAAACAGAAGTGTGTCACAAACAAGTTTTCACATTAATACCATTAGAAAAGCAGACTCTCTTATTTTAACTATTTATTCTGATTTTTCCCTTCCGTAGAACGTGTGCCATTGTATCTTTTTCAATCTTAATAAATATTATTTATTATTTAAGAACAAATTAGTTTTTTTCAATACCGGCTATTAAAATTCTAAAAGTTAAAA
>NW_017303980.1:0-1311 GCF_001594115.1 Trachymyrmex septentrionalis | reverse complement strand
TCCTTCCGCTAGTTTGCTCTCTAAGCCGGCCACAGCACAAATGCCGGGCGCTGATCCTCCCGGGGGCACGCAGAGTTCGTTATCTCCGCGAGAAGGCCCTATCGCGCCTCATTGGCACTAATCGCGGGAGCTGCGTCATGCCCGTGTCTCGTGTACTGGCGCGCGAAATTTTTGGGGTCGCTTCGTGGCCTTGAAGGCGCCTTCACGGGGCTCTCGCCGTTATCGGGGCGTAGAGTGGCCATCCCTTCCTGCCGTTTTAATCCTCGTTCCGTCTTGTGCCTGGAAGATGATGCGATAAAAGATGTCTCGCAGTATAATAAAGGGCGAAATAATAAACGGTATCACCTACGTGTACCCGGGGGACAAGATGTCGTGCGCCCCGGCAAATCCGTCCGCAGCGGTCATTCTCCGCCTCTCAGTCCTGGCCGTCTTCCTTCCTTCTTCATGGTCCGAGTCGGCGTGAACCTGACAAGGGAGTCGCCAGTTCCTACAATTCGCGGTACGATAATGCACGGAAAGAAAAAACGAAAACGATAACGCGAAACGCATAAGCGGGACGCAACAGACGTGAGACACATAAATAACGTCGTGGAAAAGCGCAGATGCGTCCGTCCCCTAAAAGTGGAAGAACTCAGGACGCCCGACTGCACTATTCGGTCGGGTCGTGCGACCCTTGTGACGGACAGAAAACGTCACAATATAAATTAAATAACTCGCTCACTTCTCTGACGAAACCTTACTTTTACTTTCTTTACATTAAGCGTCTTAATAGACACATTATATTGTAGATGACATACCATATACTATTGTACTTTATGTTAATAACAATATTACAGAGGTCAACGGGATTGCTCTGTTGATGCGGACATGTACTTTCCTCGATCGAAATAATGCAATAGCATTATCCGTAATTTTTTTGATCGAAGATATTGTTTCTCGTTTGGAAGTAAAAGTTAGTAATAAAAGAAATGCCAACGATGCGCCAACATTACATCGTCGGCAAAAGGGATTTCTCTTCTCAAATTTTTCTACACTTTTGCGTGGTGAATATGTCTGTGAAGTTATCATATCATGTTGGCGTCACATGAAATAACAATAGTTCTGCTTGCATACCCTATAGTTCTATAGTTCTAGATAAGCAATAGTTTTGTCGAATTACATCAAAAAAAAATGTTTCAAAAAACGAGATGCTAACTTCTCATCATTCAGCATCTCATTGGAATTCGAACGTATGAGCTGTAAAGTACAAGAAGATAAAGAGTTCTATACGAGGGTGGTCCCAGAAGTACCCGACCTAACAAAGAAAACACA
>NW_017303979.1:0-1307 GCF_001594115.1 Trachymyrmex septentrionalis | reverse complement strand
CATAAAATAAATCATATATCTGATTAATGTTTAAGGAAAGGAATAGCTAATGTATTTTCATGTATATATTTATATATGTAGAAAATATCTTTTCTCGAAAGAGCATTCTCTTCCTTTTGAAAGCTGCAGCTTTCAAAATGCAAATTTAAGTTTGTTTTCTGTCGCTGTTCTTGCTTACTGTATTCTGCCCTTTTCAAAGGAACGGATTTGCAAAATGAATAGTGACGAGATAAGCGAAAAAAATTCTGGATTATGTGTAATATTACAAGTAAATTTCTGTTATGCTCTTACATGTTCGCTCCCCAAGTAATTTCCACGACGGCAATGACGCGCACGGAATCCTCGCATCCTCATAAGCCATGAGCATTATGCCGGTTACTGTAACGAATACTCTCGAAGGATTCCGCAGGATAATTTCGTCGTGTTTACCGTCCGTGATGCTTGATTTCGCGGAAGATAGAACGCAAGCGTTGCTGTTCCCTGTGTCGCTACGCCGCTGCGCGATGCCGCGAATTCCGATCCGGAATTTCAGGGACGCCGAAGTTCGCGGGAATGTTTCGCGACATAATCTCGTGCCGCACGAGACGTATATAATGTAATCTCGTGTACGTGTACGATGGGAATTCGTGCGTAGGCGATCAGATTAACAGGCGAGATGTTTTCGCTGGGCGTACCGCGTCTCCGATCCGCCACGCTCGACTCGGCGATGATCCGCGAGGAAAACGTGTATCTGTGTCCCAGGAATGTATCTCCGGTGTATCGTCGCATCTGCTTCGACACCTAGATCTTCTATTATTCCAAGACATCTTGTAAATAAGTAATAGTCTCGTATTGAGGTATCGATCATACATTTATTAATAAGAATTAAAGTCTTAACTGACAAAAATTTTGTTTGATTGCAAATGGATGAATCAGAAAATTCCGCTCATATTAATCAGAATTCTGATCATTTTAACTGCAATTAAAATAGATAAATAGAAATTATAATAGATTCAACTAGAAAAATCTGATCTCTTTGCTCGTTTTCAACTAGAATCCAATTAATGCAACTAGACTCTTTTTTTATTATATCAAAGTTTGATCAAAATAAGTGTATTATATATGATCGATCACTTTCAATACTTAAAGTTCTAAATTGTGTGTTTTAAGAATGTTCTTTTTCTTTTATAATATATTGAATAGATCTATTATTGCTCTAATTTTAAAGCAGCGCATGCTGATATAAAGCAGTTTACATCAGTGCTATTCTCAAGATATTCTTGTATACCTTGACTTTTAAATTGTTTCCTCTCTCTCTCTCTCTCTCT
>NW_017303978.1:0-1298 GCF_001594115.1 Trachymyrmex septentrionalis | reverse complement strand
ATATATATATATATATATATATATATATATATATACACAATATATATGCGTGAACAATTTTTCACCGGGATTACTTACTACCAGTTGCTGCTATAAATTTAGCATTGGATACGTTTAATATTTATAATTCATCGTTTTTGTTAATATGAAGTTCTTTCATTTTCAAAGAAATGTGGTTTTTCACATAATAATGTCATACAATAACAATAGAAATATTTAGTTAAGATTTAAACACAATAGGCACAGGCAATAGACACAGGAAATAACGAGCCATCCAATCAGAGCTCTGGTATGTAAGTTCGATATTATATCCTCTGTTATTCCCTGTTGCCTGTGCCTATTGTCTGTGCCTATTCAAAGGCCGTAGCACAAACTTTGCATAATGCATAACGCATAGTGTATACGCGAATCAACTAATTAGATGTTACGGCCGAGTCTACAGTTTCACGTGATTCGTTGTCATAGATCCCAATACCTAGCGCGAGTT
Source organism: Trachymyrmex septentrionalis (assembly GCF_001594115.1). Classification (NCBI taxonomy): domain Eukaryota; kingdom Metazoa; phylum Arthropoda; class Insecta; order Hymenoptera; family Formicidae; genus Trachymyrmex; species Trachymyrmex septentrionalis. The sequence goes on along the minus strand of NW_017303978.1, from coordinate 811 downwards.
AGACTCCGAATTGTGAGATCGTCACGATAGTGGACTCGTTGTCACGCCACAGTCGTTTGCCCGTTCCGACCAAATACAGTACAAAACGTGCACGTACCTCTGCGCAGGTACCACAATTTGCGATCGGACGCATGACAGAGAGAGAGAGGTGGAGGGGGGAGAGAGAGAGAAAGGGAATGAGAGTGAGTGAGAGTAAACACCTGGCGAACTTATCAATGCGAAGCGGAAACCCGATGTGTAAGCGCAATGGCGATCGGTGAGGTAGTAAACTTCTCGCATGTGAGATAATTCTGAAGTATAACATGTGGCACAAAGAATCTTCCGATTTGACGCGGTGCAAATATACTTGTCATGCAAACTGAATTGAAAATCCAAACGCGATAAGCGTTGTCTATAATATCGCGGCGCGATTGCGCACTCCCGAGTTAGGGCACATACTAATGAACTATCATGCGCCTGATTGGCGAAACGAAGTACTAATCGCGCATCCACGTCGGATTCGACGGATACACAGACGCGACATGCGATAGATGACGCTCAGGCTCAAGTATGGCGGCGTCCATGCGCCACATGATTCAGAGCTCCAGACAATGCTATTATGACGGATATTAGATCGAATAGAGTTCACTCTGTTGTTCACCTTAAGGATCCCTATGGTGGTCAGCGTGGCTTGGTTACAGTATATACAGTAGCGCAACTCCGTGATTTTGCCAAAATGGAATGCGCATGCGCGAAATAAGCAAGTTGCTCCGTCTCATTTCTTCCTTTATTGCTCTCTTTCTATTTAAATGACTATTTCAATGTTCCATTT
>NW_017303977.1:0-1286 GCF_001594115.1 Trachymyrmex septentrionalis | reverse complement strand
AACGCTTCAGCCAATCCATCTTCTAAGGAGGGGAAGCGAAAACATTGATGTTGTATGAGAATGGAAATTTATTGGAAATATTTTAAAGCGTTAAGTGGACTAGCCTTATTGGTATTATACATTCTTTGTAGCTCTCGCAATGTTAAATGGACACCGCGAGAGCTACTCCAATGTGTGTAAGTCTGTAAAATAATGATCCCGTTGGAGTTTGATCTTTAGTTTAGGATCTCTAGGGATACTGGCATGACAGTCGAACTCCAAGAAAATAGCTGATATTTACCGATTTATACAATTTATGATTCTCATTTTAAAATCTCAACAGATTACAACATGGTATTATATCAATATCGCACGTACACATAATTTTTGTGCAATCTTTTTTTCTATACTGAAGCTTTTAAGCTTATTTATAAAAATACAGTATTGTTTTTTTCATGTAATCTCTAGTCCGGACTAATTCGAATGTTGTTGGAATTAAAAAATAAATTGCACAATTAAGTAGCAAAAATGTATCAGATTGAGTTAAAAGCTATCAACAATTTTTGTTTATTTTATTTATTTACTGTCTTTTTTGCAATCAGGATGATTTGCAGACCAGATTTAACATCAGTATGCTACTATAATTAAAAATGTACCCAATCTAATACAATTATACTAAATTTGATGCTCCGGACAAAGCTTGTTTTATATGTTTGAAGTATAAAACTTTTATATTGTTAGGAAAAGTCTTTTTACAAGTTAGAGCATAATTGAAACATTTTTTAAAAAATTGTTTACAAATCATATGTTAAATTAAATATATGCCATTTTGATCGATGATCTTTTGCCATTTTTCGATTAGAGCTATTAGTCGGTGTAGAATTTATGTGAATTTTCTCGGTAAAAAACCAAGATAAATGATTTTCGCAGCTCTCTTTTGAAGTTTACTCTATTAAGGAAGTTCTGCAAAGACCGAAACCAATGATAATCGGACGGTGAAAGGTCAGGATTATACGGTGAATACATCAATATTTCCCAGCCAAACTCTCTTAATTTTTGTCGAGTCATCAAAGACTTGTGGACTATCGTTGTCATGATGGAAGAACTTTTCTATTGATCAATTCTGGTTGCTTTTCCTGAATGGATTGCTCCAATCGCTTTAGTTATTGACAGTATAGATCAGAATCAATCGTTTTGTCTGGCGACAACAGTTCATAATCACGACTCCTTTCCAGTTTCACTAGACACACAGTATCACCTTTGGCGTCAATCTTTGCGATTGTTTGTAGTGCCTCACTTCGTTTTGA
>NW_017303976.1:0-1276 GCF_001594115.1 Trachymyrmex septentrionalis | reverse complement strand
TTGACCACGTGACCTTGATTACACGTGACCTTGACCACACCTGACCTTAAACAAGTGACCTTGATCACACATGGCCATGACTACGTGACCTTGACCTCGTGACCTTGACCACATGTGTATACCTGTGGCCATGTTGAGTACACGTTGTGGCAACTAAGAATCCACGTGATGGATACGTGGTGGTCACGTGGTGGCCACGTAATCGGCACGTAATGCCCACCAGGAGTCCTCGTGATGGCCACCTGGTGGTGTCGTGATGGTCACGAGTTGGCCACGTGATGGCCACGTGGTGACCATGAGGTGGCCACGTGGTGGCCACGTAGTGTTCGCGTTATAGCCACCATGAGTTCACGTGATGGACACGTGATGGCCACTAGAAGTGTTCGTAATGGCCACCAGGAATCGGCGTGGTCGCCTCGTGGGAGCCACGTGATGGCAACGTGGTGGCCGCGTAGTGGCCAGCAAGAGTCCACGTGGAGGCCGCGTGTTAGTCACGTGATTTCCACGTAAAGGCCACGTGGTGGCCACGTGATGGCCACGTGATTTTCACGTGATGGCCATTTAGTGGCCACCCGAAGTCCACCTGGTGGCCACGCAATTGCCATGTGATGACCACGAGATGACCATGTGACGGCAACCTATTGGCCACGTGATGGCAACGTGATGGCCACGTTATGTCCACCTGAAGGCAACATGGTGTCCACCAGGAGTCGACGTGATGGCCACGTGATGACCACGTGGTGGCAACGTGCTCGCCATGTGATGGCCACCTAATGGCCACGTGATGGCAATGTGAAAGCCACGTGGTTTTCACGTGATGGCTACGTGATGGCCAAGTGATTGCCACGTAATGACAACGTGGTGGTCACCTGATGGACACGTTATGGCAACGTGACAGCCACGTGGTGGCCTCGTGGTAGCCACGTGGTGGCCACGTGATTGCCACGTGATGGCCACGTGATGGCCACGTCATGACCACGTAATGGCAACGTGATGGCCACGTGATGATCACGTGGTGGCAATGTGATGGCCACGTGATGGTCACCAGGAGTGCACGTGATGGCCACCGGGTGTACATGTGGTGGCAACTAGGAGTACACGTGATGGAAACGTGATAGCCACCAGGAGTCCACGTGATGGCCATCTGGTGGCCACGTGGTGGCAACCAGGAGTCCAAGTTATGGAAAAGTGATTGTCACATGAAAGCCACGTGGCCACCAAGAGTCCACGTGATTGTCACGTGATAGCAACGTGATATTCACGTGATGGCCACGTG
>NW_017303975.1:0-1275 GCF_001594115.1 Trachymyrmex septentrionalis | reverse complement strand
CCGGAGTGTATCACGGATATGTCGTAAACTTTACTGTACAAAGTGACGAGCGAGTGTCGAATTGATAATTAATTTGTGCGATCTCGAATGGCCGCGTTCTCCGTTCGTTACGTACGAGTGCGGAGTGAGTGCTTAACAAGTAATTGGATCGGGAAATAGTGACACTCAAGATGGTGGCGACGTATCGAGAAAGGAGTACAACTGCGCATTTAGATCAAGTGGTGAGTGAATATTATCGTTTTTATGAGGTGAGGCTAATCGTTTGTTTCGTTTGAAATAATTTCCTGAAAAATGTATGTACGAATTAAGGAGAGAGTGATAAGAGGAGAATGTTGAAAAGGGACCGACTTTTGCCTAAAAAGATTTTAATAAAAAAAAAGTGTTTTTTTTAATGTAGATTTTAATTTCCTGGATATGGTAAGTTATTAAAATTGCGTGGCGTTTTGGAAACACCTTGAAAATTGAGCAAGAATGTTGAAAAGAGGGGATGGCTAAAATGACCGGATTTAACCTAAACGAGGACACCTTTCTTACGCATGTTTTCTTGTATTTTTTTTATGTGCTTAATCATTTACAAACGGTTATTTCAAACTGATTTGGTGGGAAAATATGTTGAAAACCGTATTAAAGGTAGCACAATTTCGTTAAAATCTGATCTTTAATTGCAATTTTCAATATTTTCCTATCAGTTTAGCTTGAAATTAACACACATATTCAACACATTAAAGAAAATATAAAACATGCATAAGAAAAATTCCACTGCTTTAATCACAATTGACCTATTTTAATCATTGTCCAGGACATTGAGTGAAGTAACCAATTTTAGTTTAAGCAACAAAACCTTTTTTGTGTATATTTTTCCATATTTTTTTGATGTGCTAAATCATTTGCAAATGTTAATTTCAAGCTAAACTAATGGGAAAATATTAAAAATTACAATTAAAGATTAGATTTTGACGAAATTGCTATTTTCAATGCAATTTTCAACATATTCCCATGAAATCAGTTTGAAACAACCGTTTGCGAATAATTCAACACATCAAAAAATATAAAAAAACATGCAAAAGAAAGATGCCTCCAAGTTTAGACCAAAAATGGGTAATTTTACCCATCTTCCTTCGGATGAATCGTATTTGTGTTCAATTTTTTAAGTATTTCCCAAATACTACGATCTTTTTAATAATTTTTACCATATCTAGGAGGCCAAGATCTATACAAAAAAAAATCATTTTCTTTTTGTCCCCTTTTTTAAACATCTTTTAAACAAAGATTCTA
>NW_017303974.1:0-1271 GCF_001594115.1 Trachymyrmex septentrionalis | reverse complement strand
GAGTTTCGGGCGCAGGTGGATCCATAAAGTCAAAATGCACCTATCGCATAACATATGATAAAGTCATTACTTTTACAATACAAAACGATATTATTTAAAAACAAAAAATAAATATTTTAATAATATAATATTATGATAAACGCACCAAATCATCGATGCCAAGTTTCTTCAATTGCAATACGACGCTTCCAAGATTAGAACGCAAAATCTCAGGATAGGTATTATCTTGCATTTCGTTTTTGTATGCTTTTTCTGTGTATAATCTGAAACACTTTCCAGGCCTTGTTCTACCAGCACGACCGGCTCTCTGTTGCGCTGAAGCTTTACTAATAGGTGACACTAAAAGAGATTCGACACGAATCCTAGGATTGTATACCTATTAATAAAAAGCATTAAAAATTAGTAATAAGTTCATGATGATGAAAGTTCCTAGATTATTGATTTGTATTAATTAAAGTCGTATTTACTTTTTGCTTGGCAAAACCAGGATCTATGACAAAGACAACTCCGTCGATAGTCAACGATGTCTCTGCGATATTGGTCGAAACGACAACTTTGCGGCCGATAGCACCATTAGTTTTGGTAGGCGGAGCAGGTTCAAATATTCTCTGTTGAAGATTCGGCGGCAGTGTCGAATACAATGGTATGCACTTTAGTTCACCAACTTCAGGTCCCAAGTTGTCCATTTCTCTTTTTATTCTCTTGCAAGCTTCTTCAATTTCCTCTTGACCAGTTAAAAATAGCAAAAGATCCCCGGGAATTTCTTCACACATTTGTATCTGAATAACAGTTCTTATTGCTGCCTCCAAGTAGTCCCTCTCTGGCTCTGGTGTATAAAATATCTCGACTGGATGCGTTCTACCAGGTACGTTCATAAGTGGAGCGTTGTCAAAATACTGTTGAAACTTTCCAGCGTCTAAGGTAGCACTCATAATCACAAGTTTCAAGTCCGGTCTCTGTTTGATCACTTCTTTCAAAACACCCATCAACAAGTCAGTAGCTAACGTTCTTTCATGAGCTTCATCTAGCAGTATCACTTGATAGGCATCCAACATGGGATCAGACATTCCTTCCCGAAGCAACATACCATCGGTCATGTATTTCAACACAGTCCTTGATGAACTACAATCTTCAAAACGGATGCTGTATCCTACTTCTTGACCTGTCAAAGTTACATCAATTTTTTATCCAAATTTATTATCCTGTCACAACACTGTTTCTGATAATATTAGGTGTACAACTTTGCTTCCGCCGTTTTCCTATAGATGGCT
>NW_017303973.1:0-1270 GCF_001594115.1 Trachymyrmex septentrionalis | reverse complement strand
AGAGAGGAGCAGTTAAATTTTATATTCGATGAAGGTCACTGTTCTTTATCTGTAAACAGCAGGACTTTCTTCGAACCGGGATTAAATCCTCGACCCCAGTAGAGGGTTTTCCCCCTCTCATTTTTCAATCGCAATTGTTAGGCATCCCCTAGTTCTTCGATAGAACGGTTGATTAGGCCACGTGATGTAGCAAGAATAGTGCGACGCTCATTGCGGACTCAGTACCCGCGCAGACGTCGTCGCGACGAGTCGTCTTCCTCGCTGTTCTGTTGTACGTGTGTATGCGTGCGATCTTGTGCGTGATGAATTTGTGAGCAGGAGCAAGGTGAAAAATCCACTCGCATGTGTGACGAGGAAGAATAAAGTGAGTACAACACAAGCTTAAACAGGGAATTCAACCGGTCGAGCAACATCTGCGGTGCTTGAGAATGATGAGGTGGATCAGTCCCTATTATTAATCCTCAATTTCCGTGGAGTCTTCCAAAAATAATTCTGTCATTTCTTGCCTTACTACTCCGGCACATTTCTCCTCTATGAATCGCGGAGTAATGATTCAGAGCGTACTTTATATTATATACGGTATACATTATATACGGTATACCCAATCATGATATAAATTTAATAAAATATATAAACCATTCTAAATCATTGCACTATAAATCTTAATTGCATAAAATGTGTATAAATTTAATTATTATAGACTTTTATAATGCAGTTTTACATATTTATGCCTATATATGAAATTATTAAACTTTAAAAACGAATTTTAATAAGAAACAGATATTTATTTACCAGAAGATCCGAATTCGTAATTTGTTAGTATTTCTCGCCGCTATATGTTAGATTATATGACGATCTTTCTTTTCTAAATAAATAACTTTTCTTTCTTCTTTGATACTCTTAAATCTCAATACGGTTTTAATTATGATGCAAAAATAAATGAGGAAGGATAATTTAAAACATTTTGTTTCTTTACTTTTTATACTTGGAGAGGTTTGGAGAAATCAACTCTAAATTTTTTTAGGAAATTATATTCTTAAGAAATGAAGCGCTTAGTACATATTATCTATCTCCATCTATTGATCTTTAACATAATAAATAATATCTATAGTTAACAGAAATATTTAAAAAATTATTTTCTTTTTTTATAAAATAAGGTAACCAATTATTATTATTGTCAGAATGATTAACATTACTATAATAGTTTCTTTTATTATTAATCAATATTACTATTATTATTATTCATTTTACTATTGTTCCTATTACTATT
>NW_017303972.1:0-1268 GCF_001594115.1 Trachymyrmex septentrionalis | reverse complement strand
CCCGGCGTATTACGTATTCAAGGGGGTAACAAATCGATAAGAAAAAAATTCCTTAAAACAATTTTTAATGGACTTCATGTTGGTTAATGGAGTTTTAATACAAGGTTCGATTACTTTGAGATGCTTAACATCGGAAGTTGGAAGGTTGCGATCAATGCCACCAATCTTCGAATCACATTCTTATTAAAACTCTTTGACTTTTAGTACGATTACATTGGATTGTAATATCAAAGCGAAATAAATTACATTTTTTAATATAATTTATATATTAAAATATTAATGTATTTTAATATTCTCTTCGTATTTCATATTTTTGATCAGTTTTCCTTACGTTTCTTACATCTTCTTACATATTGAAATTAATAGATTATAAAATCCTTCATATTTTCCATCACTGTGTTTCTCCGACGGAAACAGATCGTATGTAATAACATTAACGGTCCTTATAAAGATCGTCGTCTAGCATCGACATTATAGTAGATTATGCTCCTGATATTTACTGCGACAATTTAGGATAGTTTGCGATATCTTGGAACAATTCTCTTGTGGCGAAATTGGGAACGGTAGGGATGTCGAATGGAGAAAGTCCCCTCATTGTCACCAACGCAAGATCTTGGATTTCGTGTACTTATCCTCGGACACGATTGGCGAAAACTTTCCAAGATAAACTCTCTCCGGGCTCCCGAAAACGTTTCCGGCTTTTCCCGGTAGATTCGCGTGCGTATGTCCCGAAAACGCGATTTCGTAATCTCGCGGAAAGTATACAGTAGTGCGCTCTCCTACTCCTCCAGCTCTTCTTTCTCCTAACATCGTTTGAGATACCGGGATATAGATACGAAATCGAGCTAGGATTGGGTCAGGCTAGGTGAAAATACGGGGATAGTTGGGGGCGCGGTCGTAGAAGGATTTGGTATATATATCGTGGATTCAGGGAGTAGCCGCCGGAGGCGTTCAACCAATTAGCTAACTCCGCGGCACTTCGCCCTCGAAACCGCTAACGAAGAACCTAAGCGAACGAAGAAAACCGGGCGGTAGGGGGCAAAATCCACCTTACCCCTGCAGGGACGTCGCTGCTTACGATGTGGATTCGCTTGGGGGTATCTCTCGGTTTCTACTCAATCCTCTGAGGACGTATGGTACATATAAATTATGTTTGTATGTATGGTACATATAAATTATGTCTATAGTGTAGCGAAATTTCGCATTTTAAATTATAACTTCTCATGTTTCTCTCGATGTACATTAAGCGAGAAAACAAGAGAGAGAGA
>NW_017303971.1:0-1266 GCF_001594115.1 Trachymyrmex septentrionalis | reverse complement strand
AAGATCAATTATGAAATTGACTGTGTCCACATAATTTTGATTTTTGTATTCTTTTATTCATGCACTGGAGAGAACTCAAATCAGGAGGGGTGCTATTCTGTAACTTTCTGTACACGCCTACTGATAGTTGTCGGTATCATTATGTATCTTGCGCAGCTTTTTTACCACACAAAATATCTGCGCAAAATCACGACAATTATCGGTAGACGTGTAAAACGTTACAGAATGGCGCTCTTGATCGAAACGTATGCGTTATCATTTGTTTGTATTAATTATATAAAATAAAAATTTTTTTTTTACACACTGACATTCTGTTTGACTCAAAAAAAGGCAATTACAGTTCAGTCTCTTAAAGAAATTGTGAATTAATGATGTCTCTAATGTCTCTCTAAAATCTTCTTTCTAATGTCGCTAAATGCACTGTTAAATTCATAATATCAAATTATACTCAATTTGAGTTATTTTTAATCATCTCTAATATATCGTTAATTTGACTAAAACAATAGAATTAAATTTAATTCAAGAAAATGTATTAAATTTGACTTAAAAATTTAAATTATTATTGCTAAATCAAGGTTACCACAAAAATGGAAATCAGGGATCAGAGAAAATGAAAGTCAGAGAAATCAGGAAAATCAGAAAAGGAGAATTTTATAAAATTTTTTGGAAAATTAAATTAATGACTTTTAAGAAATTTAATATGCGTATGTCAAATTTACGCAGTTTTGGAATACTATCGACTTTTACACAATTAAATGAATGCGGTATATCAGAAACATTAGTAAGATTTACATTGCTATGTTGAATTGTTTTCACTAAAATATTCGATGGTTTCCAAATCAGAATGAAAATACAAAAAATTTCAAAATATGATTAGAGGAAAATCATAGAGTTTCGTCTTTATCAGGAAAAAGTTATGAAAGTTTACTATGTGAAATTTGTAACAACGTAAATGAATAATAATATGAACGATGTTTACTTGGAAACTAATCACAGAAATGGCTTGATTTACATTTTGACACATATGGAAATTAAAAATTACAAAATATTACTTAACCTAAGGGATTGGATTACTATTACTCCTTTGATATCTACCAGTATACAAGTTAAGCTTTCGCGAAATTTGAAACGCTTATTTCGAAAATAAATCGTGTGCTTGATGTAATTTATAGATAAATGATATTATCCTCTAATTTCCACATTTTCGAAATACGAGGAGCAGAAATATGTTTCTTACAAAGCCATTACATTGATAAAATTATTTTT
>NW_017303970.1:0-1266 GCF_001594115.1 Trachymyrmex septentrionalis | reverse complement strand
GCTTTTTTTATTAAGATACCTTTATATATATTTCATATTTGATTGCCGAAAGCTCACACAGAGGCGCCTGTTTATGGGTCTATAATTTTAGCTGGGGTATTATTAAAGATAGGGGGATATGGATTAGTTCGATTTTTAGAAATATTTTATTTTATTAGGTGAAAATATGGTTATTTAATTTTTAGATTAAGAATGATGGGAAGAATTATAATTGGGGTTATTTGTTTAGTGCAAGTAGATATAAAAAGTATAGTTGCTTATTCATCAGTTGTTCATATAAATTTAATAATTAGGAGGCTTATAACACATTTTAAGGTAGGTATAATGGGAGGGTATATAATAATAATTTCTCATGGATTATGTTCTTCAGGAATATTTTATATTGTGAATATATATTATTTACGATCTGGGAGGCGATTGTTGTTTTTAAATAAGGGCATAATTGGTAATTTGCCTTCTATCATTATATGATGATTTTTATTTTGTATTATTAATTTTTCTTTTCCTGTGTCTTTAAATTTTATTGGGGAGTCTTTAATATTAATAAGAATTTTAAATTGAGATATTGGGATAATTTGATATCTTATGTTAGTTTGTTTTTTTAGAAGAGTTTATTCTTTATATTTATATTCATATGTTTCTCATGGTAAAAATATTTATTATGAAAATAAAATTTTTAGCTCTAATTTGAAAGAGTATATAGTATTAATTTTTCATTTTTTTCCATTATTATTATTTTTATTAAATATAGTTATTTTTATATAAGTATATATTATATATTAGGATAGATTGTTTTTAGATATTATTTAGGTAGTTTAAGGTATAAAATATTAATTTGTGGGATTAAAGATATTTAAAATTAAGATAGGCAAAATTCTAAATTATTTTTAATATATTAATATTTATATATATATTTATATTATTTATAGTATTTTTTGTAATTAGTTTATGTATACATTATTTAGATTTTATAATAAGAGTAGAATGAATAGTGTATGAGTTAAATTCTATAAATTTAAAATTTGTAATAGTTTTTGATTGAATTTCTTTATTATTTATTAGTTTTATTTTATTGATTTCTTCAATGATTATACTATATAGGTTAGTTTATATAAAAATGGATAAATATTTATCTCGTTTTAATTATTTATTAATATTATTTATTTCATCAATAATATTAATAGTATTGAGACCAAATATTATTAGGATTTTAGTTGGATGGGATGGGTTGGGGATAGTATCTTATTGTTTAATTATTTATTATCA
>NW_017303969.1:0-1266 GCF_001594115.1 Trachymyrmex septentrionalis | reverse complement strand
AAACAAAAGGCACTATTAAAAAATAGTGCCTTTTATATTATTGCTAAATTATACTTATATGTATCTAAATCGATTTAGAAAAAGAGGGGAACGCAATGCATTCGATACTTGAAAATCATCTTAATTTTTATGAAAGAAAAAATCAAAATATTTTTAATTATGCATTACTAAGTTTAAAACAAGAATATGAAAATAAAGATAAAGAAATTTTTAACTCAAAATGAAGAAAAGAAAATGGCTATATACCACATGGAACAAGACAAAGAACATTAATAACTATTTTTGGTAAATTAACATATAAAAGACATCGTTATTTAATCTGAAATAAAACTGGTTATCGCTTTGTTTATCTTTCTGACATTGCACTGGGGATTAAAAAATATCAAAGAATTACAACACATTTGCAAATTAAAATCCTATCATTAATTGCTAAAGGAAAACGCTATCAAGATATTTCGGATTGTTTTCCACACTTAAATATTACAACTAACACAATAACTAATATCATTAATCGAATTAAACTTGATTCATTAGAAGAAATTACAATGAAAAAAGTTAAGCCAATTAAATTAGATCAATATCTATATGTTAACATTGATGATACTTTTTTAAATTTAAAAGAAAATAATAAAAAACAACAATACCGAATCCGAGTAATTTTATTTCACACTGGCTACGATTTAGAAAAATCAAGACCAAACAAAAAAATCTTAAAAAATTCAAGAATATTTATGTTTTTAAATAAAAAGAATCAATATTATGACAATCAATTAATGTTTGAAAAAATTCAAAATCTTGCCAAAACTTTTTATAACAATATTGATAAAGCTAAAATAATTATTAGTGGTGACGGTGCATCATGAATTAGAAATTGTCAAAAATATTGACCTAATAGCATTTATCTTCTTGATCGTTTTCATATGATTCGAAAACTAAGACAATTATTCAATCCTAATAATAAATTAATGCAACCAGTTTATGAAAACTTACGAACAGCATTTTTTAATGGAAAGTATCAGGAAATGATTAAAATTTTATCAAAACCTTGATTTAATGATCAATATAAAATCACAAAATTAAAAGAATTAAAATATTATTTACAACATAATGAACGAAACCAAGGAATTAGTAATCAAAAATATGATTTTAATATTGGTTGTAGTATTGAAAGTACAATTTCTCATCATGTTAAGTGATTATTAGGGTATGGTTCAAAAGCATTTAGTAAAGAAATTTATCTAAAAATTTTAACTTTACATTTTTCTT
>NW_017303968.1:0-1266 GCF_001594115.1 Trachymyrmex septentrionalis | reverse complement strand
TTATAGAAGTTATTTTATCTAAGAAAATCTATATAATAACTTGAATCTTAAATAAAAGTTTTAAATTACTCTTTTTAATATTTTGAATTATAGTAAAATAAAAGAACTTTTATTTGTCTTACAAATAAATTTTTTATAACTCTGTGATTTAAAAAAGTAATAAGTGTGTACACTCAAATTAAATATATTGTATATTACTATTCTTTTCATTGCATGATTCTCTTTTAAATTAAATAATAAAAAGAAACGAATAGAAATCTATTCAATTGTAAATAGATTTTTGTGAGCAATGCAGAATTTAAAAATTAAAAAAATATTTTTCGTGCATTAGTTTAATTTTTTTAAAGAATAATTTTTAGTTCAAAGTATATATTGAATAAATCAAGGTTTGATATAAACGTATTATTTTCTTAATTATATTCCTTTAGCAGATTAAAAAAATGACAAAGCAACGCCGGAGGTACTTACATAGCAATTTTGTACTTAGAATCTTACGAAGAAGAAAAATATTATGGTCGAATGTCGACGAGATGTAACATCAGGATTTCTATGCATACGTCTGTCTGTATTTTTACATTATGGAACTCGGGCGCCTCTATATTACTCAAAGAGAATGCACAGTGCGTAAACAGACATAAAAAGAGAGGCGAGGGAGAAGTGACAGCAGATAAGGGGACGAGAAATATTCTGTGCACAACTTTCTACGAGGAATACTATCTACCGGAGTAATGCAAATACACAATTTTTGTCAAAAATAATCATATAAGTAAGACGTGCTGCTGCAAAACGCAACGTAGAACAATTGTTATAAAAAGTCAAATAAAAAAATTATAAACTAGTAATTAATCAATATAAATAGAGGTTTGTTTAGGTTTTAAAGAATATAAAACTTGAAAATATATAATACCAATAATGCAGACACTAGATATATGTATACGTGAATTTATTATTAAATACCATACAATTTTGACCTCTATGCACTTTCCTGCGTATAATAGCACTGGCATATTGGAATAGCCAATCAAATTTTCACAATTCACTCTTCTACTGCGCATATCTCGGGAATGTACATCTTGTCTTCTCACATCATGGATGTGTACGCGATTATACATATACAGGGTATCTCAAAACGTACGATGAATATTTTATAGACAAATTCTTCGTAACACTTTAAGACAAAAAGTCTAATAATACAAAAATACAAAACTACAACAGTTTTAAATGGGAAGAGTTTAAAAATTATAAATGACGAGGGGAAATTTAGAA
>NW_017303967.1:0-1265 GCF_001594115.1 Trachymyrmex septentrionalis | reverse complement strand
TTAAATTCTATCAAATTAAAAAGTAAAACACAAGTGGTACTATCTTTGTTATTTAATTCTAATTATATATATCATTTGTATAAAAGATTTGATATTTCAACAATTGGCACCAAGTTAAATCCCATACCAAATTAAATAAATAATATTAATTCTAATGACATGTATAAAAGGTTTGATATCAATAACTAGCACCAAGTTAAATTCCACAAAATTTTATGTAACATTCGTAACAAAGATTTGATATCAACAATTGTGGCCAAATTAAATAAATAATACTAACTTTAATGATATATATTATTGGTATAAAAGAAATTATTAGTTTAATATCAACAACTAGCGCAAAGTTAAATACCAAATAAAGAATGTATAATTCAAAGTGATACTATCACTAATTTTTGTATGAAATCTAAGTATATATCTTTGTATTCCTATTAAAGGATCTTCCAATTCCGATTGAAATGACTTTAATTCTTCTTATATGAAATTTTTATATCGTAATTCATTCAAAGATATTTTCCCTTCCAACGAAAGTATGTAGTTATTTAATTCTCCTTCAAAACATTATTCAAAACGTAGACAAAATTGCGTTACTTTGTATTACTCCCATTCAAGTGTTACCACAAAAAATTAAAGAAGTAAATTCTTGGCGCTGCAAAGATCAGTATAATATATAATATTAAAAATACGAACGTAATATTTAGAATAAGAAAAATAAGAAACATTCCCATGAGAGTAAAAGTATCCATCGTGTATATATGTATATATGATTAGAAGCATACGACTTTCCACGCGAAGCGATTCCCACCCCACCTCCTCCCCTGCTATGGGGCGTACGACTTTCCACTCAAAACGACGATTTTTTTTATTTGTAATTATTATTTTGATATCTTGGTTAGAAATTCTTTTTTACTATTTTTCTCGTATTCCTCGCTAAAAATGCTCTCTCAAAAAATGCTTCCTCGCTAAAAATCTCGTTTTTTAAATCGCGATAAAGAAAATTAATTTCTTAAGATTCAATACTTAAGATGTATCTCGTAAACGATACATAGTAGCAATTTTTTACTACGTATGATTTTGTTTGCAAATGCTCCCTACTATACAAATATGCAAAAAAAATTATAGGTATCTATTTAAAAAAAATTATATTAACCTACATAACTCGAAAAAGCCAAGAGTAGAAATTTTATTTGCACTTTGTAACTGACTCGGAGTCGTACCAATTTCTCTTATTAAACTTTCTTGTAACTTCAACCAGTTGCGAGATA
>NW_017303966.1:0-1263 GCF_001594115.1 Trachymyrmex septentrionalis | reverse complement strand
TTTTTTTTTTTAATACTCTTATTAAAAAGTCTAAAATATTTTCGAAAGATGAATACTGCAGCCAAAAATTTCTATAAAGTATAGTTAACAATTAATAGCACAATTTTTCTAATATAGTCAAAATATTTAGGTTTGGTATCATCGTATAAATGAATAAATATGATATTAATTGGAATTAGAACAAACAAATTTCATGATAAATGCAATATCGTTGTAACTTAAGCCTGTATATGATATGTCAATTACTGAAGTGATCGTTACAGCTACATGAATCACTATCACATCCCGTTATCGCCAAACAAATGCCACTGTACAAACATACACGCCGTTCTATGTGATGATAACGTACTTATTATAAAACAATTTTTTAAAAATTATTCAGTCATTGTTAATGATTAAAATGATACAACAAATAAATACGTTCATTATTAAGGTGTTATTTTTCAAAATAAATGACTTGCAATCAATTGTCGTAAAACTGAATAAGTGTTCGCGATATTTATTTATTTTATTCGAGTTCTGTTCGCGAAAATTAAAATACAATAGATCAAAAGATATTATGTGAAAACATATTATGTCTAAAAAAAGATCATATTATCTTTAAAACAAATTAATTAGTTCATAAATAAATTCTATATAATAAATTCTTTTTATTCACTATTTTCTCTTTACGTTTCATGAGGGTGTGATACTTACGAGGAAGATGAGGGATGGCATCGGCGTCAAGTTGCGAACATTAATTAAAGCAATGGCAGTGGGGAGGTGTCCGTTTCGGGCACCGACAAAGAACAACCTGGACGACGCAAAGATCGCGCCGTTCAATGCTCCGAAAGTCGAACATGCCACGAAAAACGGCATGATCCATGACATAACGCCTAGTAATTTATCGCCGAAGGTCTAGAAAGGAAATTCTGTTTTAATACTAAGTTAGCAAAAGTGGAACAGATCTTGATCACAGCAAAAAGCAATTGCGAGTTTGCACAATTTTTTTCTGTATCGAATGGATTGAATAAATCGATATTTCATTTCTCGCGATATCGTACAATCTGTTGATTTTTTTACTGAGTATCTTGCTTTGATGAAACGCAGTAACGCATGTGCAAGAGATCATGTACAGAAAGAATAATTGTGCTGAAAAGTCTAAAATTTTTTTTGCTGGACATCTAATCAAAATAATTATGTTGGAAACTAAAAAATAATAAACAATGCTGCAAAAATTTTGATATTTTAATAATCAGTTTCAATTTTCAATAAAATTATTAT
>NW_017303965.1:0-1252 GCF_001594115.1 Trachymyrmex septentrionalis | reverse complement strand
ATAATTTTTGTGTGCAAACGAACTGTCGTTGCAAAAGTAATGTAGGCGAACGATACTGCATGTAGGCAATCGATTTGTAGGCAAAAGCAACCATCTCTGTGAATCAAACGTTCAATATAATTTTCTTTACATAACAACGCTTCTTAACGGTGGAATAATCGTTCGCGTGATCATTGGTATCTTGGTGATAAAATGATGAAGAACGGCCAGACTTAATGACCCATGACGTTATATCGAATTAAAGCGGAAGTTCCTTTTATTGCCAGCTATTTAAAGCGCACGTAATCACCCTTGCGATGTACTAATGATATACTTGCCGGCGTAAATTGTTCCGACCGTCTACGGGATAGACATTTAGAGACTACAAATAGTTATCCCGTTGACTATAGCTTAATTGACTATATAGTCGTGATAACTTGCTGAATGCGAATTAAACTTGATCAATCTCGTTGATTTTCACTCAACGCGACGGCACGAAGCTACCGTCTATCTAGAATGGTGTTATGATTTCATTATATGTAGCAATATGCATCTCTTTTTTTTTAACGTTGTGATAACGGATTCAATAATCTCTTATAATAAAAAATCGTGGAAGTGCGTCAACTGTAGCGTCGTTATGAATTTCTGCTTCGAATTTCTATCACTATCTTGTATAATAGTCCATATAAATTGATCATTTCTTACGCAATACTTTTTATCAATCTAAACGGATGAATCTCTGATTACGAAAGTGCGTTTAAGTGAAACCGCTGCACGTTCGTTGGCATCTACTTCAAACAACTTGCTTGAAAGACAAATCTAATAAACATTTTCGATCGACGATCGAATAATTCGTTCTCGCGTCCGTTCGAATAAAAGATAGTATAGAATCGTGTGAAGGAACTTTCGACATGATACATATATACATTCATATACCCGTGGAATACCAGACGCGCTGTTTATGCGAAATCCTGTGGCTCGTGGTGGCAAGAACGGAGAGCGCAGGCGTCCGGAGTCCTGTGGCGGCAAGCGAACTCCGATTTTCTCTAGTGTCGCGTCAACTGCCGCTGGAGAGTCGTGTACATCGCACCCTGCCGGCTAGGCTGTGCTCAACAACCCCCTTCTTTCTACGTGGCTTTACCACGCTCGCTGCTCTTCGCCTCGTTAAAAGTCGCCAAGTCCGAAATTAACAAGTACTTCCGAGGTTGCGCCGAATTTACGTTGCGCAAGCTATCGCGCGTACACACGTGAGCTTTAAACGCCATTTTTTTTT
>NW_017303964.1:0-1251 GCF_001594115.1 Trachymyrmex septentrionalis | reverse complement strand
AAAAATCAAAGTATATTTCCCATAGTTAGATATCGCTAAATTAATAAGGACAAGATTATTATTAAATTTTTGCATAATAAAATAAAATAAGCTCATATTTAATCTTTGAACACAAGAAAAGTATGAAAAATGTAATTTAAAAAAGAAAAGAAAACAAGGAAGGGAAGTACAATTAAAAGTTTACATTAAAATTTGTAAGAAAACATTTTCATTACAAATTATAAGGTTTACGTTTAAAATCGTATTTTATTCATGATTATGTTATAATTAATTACAATATTTTTTATTGATTAAAACAAGATTTATGCTAACAATAAATTGTTTATTGTAGTTTTAACTGCACAAAACAAACAAAAAATTTAATATCATACGTATAATCAAAATAATCAATTTGGTAGAAAACTATTGTTAAAATTTAATTATCATGAATGCTTATATTCTTATAGTTATCTTTACCATCCAATGAGATAGTTATCTTTACCATTCAATGAGAGAGGTAAATATTTAATGTCAGTGAAACATAATACGTCCGTCCCATTGTTCAGTCAAATATACAGTCAGGTACAAGAATTCCTTGAAGGAAAACATTCTTATGTTACTGGTTTCCTATAGACGCATCTGCTTTTATTTCTGCACCTTTGCTGTCTTTCTATCTGTAAACGTGCATTCTAGGCTTCTCTTGATGTTAAACAGGTGAAGTTTATGTACTCGATGATGGCGGAGAGGTGGATCTGGATTTGGGTAATTACGAACGCTTCCTGGACATCACTCTTCATAGAGACAATAACATAACAACTGGAAAAATTTATCAATATGTCATTACGAAGGAGAGACGGGGAGATTACTTAGGAAAAACAGTACAAGGTTGCGAGTCTATTTATATAATATTATATTGCAGATGTCTGTCATACATTGAGTTATATAAGTTAATAAAAAAAGAATATCTTGTTTTTTAGTGGTGCCCCATATTACAGATGCTATTCAGGAATGGGTAGAGAGAGTCGCAAATCAATCTGTAACAGAAGATGGAACTAAACCAGAGGTATTGTTAATTTGTGAATTTTTATTATTATGTCCAGTTAGATAATTTCCCAAAATGTACAAATATACATTTAAATAATAGATATTTTTTGAATAATATTTTATGTATAAATTTATAATATAATTATTTTAATTGTATATTAATAATCCTTTATAGGTTTGCATATTGGAATTGGGAGGCACAATAGGGGATATAGAGGGAATGCCATT
>NW_017303963.1:0-1251 GCF_001594115.1 Trachymyrmex septentrionalis | reverse complement strand
CTCTCTCTCTCTCTCTCTCTCCCCCCCTCCCCCTCCCTCTCTCTTTCTCTCACAGCTGTTTCCGTTTGCGCTAGTTAGAGAAGCGGTACGTTCGCTTACGAAAGCAAACTTCCATCAGAGCTTCTGCAGACTTGCACGCCGTGACGGGTTTCTGAGAAGGGACGAAGCGGGATGGAATACGAAGCGGCGAGGAAGGTGCAAAGAGAGATTGACTGTGGAAATTTCAAACGTAGCTAGGATAGGAGAGCGAGAAGGTCTCGCCTCGTATTCCCCAGCGAACTTTAAATATTTGAGACGCCGTATATTTCCGACGTTTTATATAACGTCCATAAAACATGCAAACGCACTGAGTAAATTACGAAGTACGCCGAGAACAAATGTTAGGATACGTCACGCAAGCAATGTACTCGCAAGAAGGAATTATAACCAAAGTAACATAAAAACCTACAATTTTTTGCAACTGGAAACTGCAGTGCTCGAAATAGATTAATAACTATTCGTTTCTTTTCAGTTTTTTATTATTTAAAAAAACTGAATGACTTATTCACTACAATTACAGCGCAAATTGACTGTATTAATTTCTTAAAGTTAGTCAAGTCATAAAAAGTTGGAGTCATAAATTAAAAAAAAATTAAATTTGTTTTTTAAGTACCTACATACATATACAATGAAGAATTCAACAATATATAAATATATAAATCTCTATATTTGTTCTAATTTTAAGAAATAATACTACCTTTGTATAAATAATGCTTATATCTTTTTTATAAAAGTGCTTCGATTTCTTTTTTTAATCGAATTATGTATATTATAAACATTGTACTAAAAAATGTATTATTTTATTAATTTTTGATAATTATCAAAAGTGAACTAACTTAATTTAAAAAATTAAAATTTTCATAACTCAAAAAGAGTGATTTTTTTATTAGAAAACAAAAATAACATTTGATCATGTTAAGAATATATTTATTTTGCTGATATTATTTGATTAGTTATTGAATAATTTTTTATCGAGTTGAAAAATAGATTTTTTTTCTTTTCTGAGAAACTTAATTTTTTATGTTCTATCACTTTCAAAATAAAGAAGCGATGTCTTTTTTAAACATGAAGCATATTCCCTCTTCCTTTTCATCCTCTTTGTTAAGCTTTTCTATAAATATTAAATAATTTTAATCATAATTTGACTTTGTATAATAATATAATTTTATAACTAAATTACTTAGCAGTGATGTTCCTAAAGATATCTAGCGT
>NW_017303962.1:0-1243 GCF_001594115.1 Trachymyrmex septentrionalis | reverse complement strand
TTATATATAATAAAAATATAAATATATATATCATCACTTATAATATTAAAGTAGTGACATATTTACAGAAAAAAATATATCTATTTTGTTTTTTGTTATTTTTACGTTAGGTTTTTCTATGAATATGTATTTCAGATGGGAGCAGAAAAACACGTTTCGTTTAATAATGGATTAGACGGATCCGTTGCAGAAGATTGTTTCTTCGCAATGAAGGCATTTTCCCAGGGATATACGTTCAATTTTGTGGATGGCGAAATGTGGGAAAAATCACCGTTTTCTCTGTGGGACTTTGTACAGCAGAGAAAAAGATGGCTGCAAGGTATATTACTTGTTGTGCATTCCAAAGCGATTCCATTGAGAAAGAAATTCTTGCTGGGTATTTCGTGTTACTCATGGGTAACGATGCCTCTTTCCACTTCTAACATTGTTTTGGCCGGATTGTGTCCGATTACTTGCCCACCGTTGATCGACTTTCTTTGCGCGTTTATCGGTGCAGTAAATATCTACATGTATGTGTTTGGAGTAGTTAAATCGTTCTCCTTATATCGTTTCGGTGTTGCCCGATTTATGCTGTGTATATGTGGTGCATTATCCACTATTCCATTCAACATAATTATTGAGAATGTTGCCGTGATATGGGGTTTATTTGGTAAGAAACACAAGTTCTATGTTGTTAACAAGGAGCACAGGCCGCCATTGACCGTATGATGCGTCATCAGTTTAGAACTATTATCTAACTGGTATATACTTAGCAACAGAGTAATGTTTCCATTGTGCATGTGCACAATTAGTACCTGTAAATTTACATAGGAAACTATCACTGTCATAAATAAAATATTTATAACTAGTATTACATGAGAATTACAAGATCCCTAAGACAGATTGATTAATCAATTTCAAAACAGGCATAAATAAAATGTGTAATGTATACAGCGATAGGTAGATGCAGTATTAGAAACGTATTTTACATTGGCATTAAAACATTGCCAATTTTGTTAAAAGTATTAATATGTCAAAAATATATTTATGTCAATATCATATTCTCATAGTGCAAATTATACAGGTCATGTATACTTTGATCTCATAAATGTCGTGTGAATAAGTAGCATTCGTTAAGTTACATACATATCATTTTACATGTTCCTTTGCATACATCAATTTTCTTATCGTATTCAGATATGTTTTATTTTTGCCATATCATAGTAGTTTCTTCTTAATATTCACTTAATATTTCACGTAGTCT
>NW_017303961.1:0-1243 GCF_001594115.1 Trachymyrmex septentrionalis | reverse complement strand
ATGAAATTAGCAAAGTTAAATGTAAAAGCATATAAATATTTTAAACAATTAAGTACTTAATAACGATAATGTCACATTACTTTTAATAAAATATACATATATTATTTCATTATTAAAAGTTCATTGTATTATCCCACTATTATACCGCATTTAAATAAAGCTACTTTATACAATATAAAGCAACCTTTTTAATGACAAATCCAGGTGCGAGTGACCGAATTTATATATCGAATTTTTTGTCAAGGAGAAATTGATTCCGAAATTGTGATTATCTGCAAAAATTTTCTTTCTCCTATTTATTTCCGAGGTATTTCCGATATTTTCGAATATAGTTCCGAGGATACACCCTGTAGATTCATGGTTTTAATTTGCGAATGGCATTCACAAATACGGGAGGATCAGCTCGTGGGATAACGTCTCTAAATTCGTTTTTTTTTCCCCGCAATTTTCATCTCTCGTCGCGAAATGCAAGATGTTACTTCGACGAGACGCTGAATTAAATATCAGCTAATGATTAGTTTCTGGCACCTGGTACTCTTTCATGCTTCATCGTGTATCCGCACTTTTTACACGCGCGATACTTTTCAGGTGCATCCGTTTTCATCGTGATGTTTGTCTCCATGATGGATTTATTCGCGACGACTGTAAGAAATCCGTCGATCGCAGAGATCACGTATCGATATTTCTTTCATAGCAACAACATTTTATTTAAAATTTTCCATTTTACATAAATCATACTTGTCCCTCTGTCTTTGAAATAAATTAAATTTATATATATTTAAGCGTCGGCTTCTCCAGGTAAAAGAAGAAGGAATAGAAATCGTAAGAAGATTAAGAAATTGCAGAGAACGTATACATAACTGAAAGGACTAAATATTTATTTAATTCTTTCAGAGTGTTCCTTGGGAAGTAATTTAAAATGAAATTGCAGTCGCTATGAGTTTTATGAGAGTATTTTTATTGGACCCTTGGGAAATTATAAAATGTCAGATAAGTTAGGAAAATAATTTTTTATATTTGATACATAATCCTCCCGCAATTTATTTTAAAAAATACATTTTTTTACTTAATATATAATTCTTTTATATTACAATATTTAAATTAATTTCTTTTTATTTCTTTTTTTTTTTTAACTAATTTGAGGAATTGAGTAATTTTTGCATAATACATTGAGATTTTTAGTATTTCTAATTATAATTATATGTTACTATAGTTACGACTATTATTGCTATAATAATAATAA
>NW_017303960.1:0-1236 GCF_001594115.1 Trachymyrmex septentrionalis | reverse complement strand
GAGCTAAAAAATACGCGATGACTTTTTACTACACCTAATATTTTACTGAATGTGATTCCTGTGCTCAGCGATTCTCGTCTTCCTGTCTATCTTACATAACTTGTATCGCAATCTTTACAACAAATCTTACACTACATTCGATTTCATATTATGCGGGAGCGGATCTTTATGCACTTTAATAAATTCCCGTAATTTGTTAACACTATAAAACGATATCCTAATGTTACATCCAAGCTCTGCATGCATGGAGCTGAGGGGATGAACACAACAGAAATCGAATTATTAGCTCGATTTGGTCGTGTCCAGACTACGGACTGCAAGGGAGCTATGGAGAAGGACCGACGCAAATCGGGAGGCACTTCGCTTCGTCTTAAGGTTCCTAACGAGCTGGGGATCGAATGGAGAATGAAATGGAAATCTCAACTCGTGTTCCGCTAAGCGGACTCACGAGTTGAACGTACTTTTAGTTTTAAAGGACCCAAACTGGATCAGTGCTACAAGGGAGTACTTTAACGCTACATGTATCAGTACGTCTAGTATGCCCTAGCTTTCGATCATGGAACTTAATCCAAGTGATCAGGGCGAAGTGCAATCGCGGAAGAGCTTACAATGAATATAAGGAGAGGTTTTTTAAATTAACAAACAAGAGTTAAATTTAATAGTAATATAAAAGAAATATTTAGTGATACATTTTTGTTACATGATTTCTTTGTTTTGCCTTGGTTAGGTATGTTTTGATGTGCGTGTGTGAAAGTACCGTGTGGCAAAAGGGAGAAGTTACGGAAAAGTTACGGAGCGAGGGAATAAACAGGGAATAAGGATATGGTGAGTGGATCTGAGAAGGTTTGGTCTGATTTTCCTCGGACGATGATAGTATTAATGGGCGGACACGTGTAACCAGTCAACAGGGGCGAACAATTATCGTGAGGCGATAGCGACGGAGATTGAAGTTATAGCGTGAACGGACTGTAATGTTTCATTTTCTTTTAAGTGGGAACTCAAAAGGGAAAAAGATAGAAAGAAAGAAAAGAATAAAAATAAAATAAAAATAAATAAATAATAAAATGAAAATAATAATAAAATGAATTACCAAAAGAAAAAGCGAGGGAGACCAAAGAATAGAGATATATATCAACTTATTAGTCTCTTGATGAAAGTCATCTGATGAAAGTCAAGCGTAGAAGACGTTGCGCAAATAATATATCTATGAAATGTAAAACTTCTTTATTCACTAA
The DNA here is from genome assembly GCF_001594115.1 of Trachymyrmex septentrionalis. Classification (NCBI taxonomy): domain Eukaryota; kingdom Metazoa; phylum Arthropoda; class Insecta; order Hymenoptera; family Formicidae; genus Trachymyrmex; species Trachymyrmex septentrionalis. The sequence continues at coordinate 1 of NW_017303960.1, read as the reverse complement.
A
>NW_017303959.1:0-1235 GCF_001594115.1 Trachymyrmex septentrionalis | reverse complement strand
AATTAAACTGAGTTTTTTTCCAACAGTTCTTGATCATTTCCCAATTTTTACAATTTCAAGGTATTATTTCTAAAACGCCGAATATCCACCATCGATAGCTTGGCGCACGGGAAGTGAAGCAAACGCTCCGTTCACCTCTAAGTTCGAATGGCGCGGCGTGCCTGCTAGGCCATCCTCGCAGCTCACACGCTGTACGCTCAGTCAGCCGTACCTTCAGCAATAGTAGATCGGATGGACGCGCGTATTCGGTTATCTTTAAACGTTAATATCTCATTAATTAATGCGAGTATTGCAAAATAGTACAAGACTTTTCGACTTAGTTTAATCCGCTCTATCTGTTCGGGACGAGTGGGACCATACATCCAGATATTCTGTATATTTCCAACTAAAAAATATAATATTTTTTTGTTATAATTTGTAAGTAATGTGTTAAAATATAATAATCTATATCAAAGTATTAAAAAATAATATTTAAGTATAAAATTGTAATTCTGTTATTCAGGTACAACTTTTCTTAATTAAACTTAAATATGTGTTAGTAATTATATTTTTATGTATTTCATAAAAAACCGATCATGTTGTCAACTCAAAAAATAGACATCTTGTCTTCTTATTTTACAAATAATAATCTATTGAAAAATTTACGAGTATTAAAAAAATAATATTTAGGGATGAAAGAGAATAATATTTAATGACGAGCTGTTATACAGCTTTTCCTAATTTGAACAAAATATGTTAAACGTATTAATACATTGTTGTATTTAACAAAAACGATTGATATGACTAACAAAAAAATAATTTAACAATACTGTATCATATAATCCTGGTTTTTACTCGATAAGATCTTTTTCTTCATATTTTCATTGTCGTCTTGATCTTTTTTATCTTTTGATTCGATTTATGAGTAAACATCATCTTTAGATTTCATAGAAGTCGGTATAGGTACCATGCAATTTTTAGTAGCATTATTGCACTTTCATGTAACGGCACTTAAAAATTTCTTTTCATCATTTTTTAAGTTTGGAAATGTAGAAAGCACTTTATTTGATAAGAAATCAAAACTTATTTTTCAATGTAGATTGTTTTGAAAAATGTATATTACTTGTACATTATTCAAAATAAATGACACTGTTTCAAACGCATATAAGTAATAAAATGACTAAATTACATAAATTATTATATAAAAATCAAAAAATTAACAAGATAAATTATGAAAAAAAGCAGAACAATAAGTA
>NW_017303958.1:0-1232 GCF_001594115.1 Trachymyrmex septentrionalis | reverse complement strand
CGAATGCAAATTAATTGTGGAAATGAATTTGACCTTAGAATTCAGCGCAAATAAGTTTCAATATGTTAGATACAACATGAGTTACTATCGGAGAGCAATAATGTATGAGTCTTGTTAGTTCTGAATAATAAAACAAGACTCATGCTGCAATTATAGTTAACTGCCACGTGCAGCAAAACTCTTTCTTATTATGCATCTCAACGATCTCTTATTTATGTTTAACTTATTTTTAGATCCTATTCTTAAGCAAAGGACAGGACGAAGAGAATTTCTGTGCATTAAACTAGCATGTACACTTGGAAAACAAAACTTAAGAAAGAAAGAATAAGAACGAGAATCGTTATCTGCTATTATACGCCTTAAGACTATAGCCGGTATTCATAGTTTATTCTTATTTCAAGATCATCTTAAATAATGTCTTCCTAGTAAACGGGAATGGCTTGAAATGAATTAAAATGGACTTATATAGATTTTCAGAAATACGCATTCACAAACATTGAATCCTTTTCAATCCGAATGGATTTTTATGAATTTATAGGAATTTGCATGAAGTACATTTCTATTCCGACAAAAAATTGTTTGTGCATGAATATATATAAATGGATATTTATAAATATATTTATAAATATCCATTTATATATATTCATGCACAAACAATTTTTTGTCGGAATAGAAATGTACTTCATGCAAATTCCTATAAATTCATAAAAATCCATTCGGATTGAAAAGGATTCAATGTTTGTGAATGCGTATTTCTGAAAATCTATATAAGTCCATTTTAATTCATTTCAAGCCATTCCCGTTTACTAGGAAGACATTATTTAAGATGATCTTGAAATAAGAATAAACTATGAATACCGGCTATAGTCTTAAGGCGTATAATAGCAGATAACGATTCTCGTTCTTATTCTTTCTTTCTTAAGTTTTGTTTTCCAAGTGTACATGCTAGTTTAATGCACAGAAATTCTCTTCGTCCTGTCCTTTGCTTAAGAATAGGATCTAAAAATAAGTTAAACATAAATAAGAGATCGTTGAGATGCATAATAAGAAAGAGTTTTGCTGCACGTGGCAGTTAACTATAATTGCAGCATGAGTCTTGTTTTATTATTCAGAACTAACAAGACTCATACATTATTGCTCTCCGATAGTAACTCATGTTGTATCTAACATATTGAAACTTATTTGCGCTGAATTCTAAGGTCAAATTCATTTCCACAATTAATTTGCATTCG
>NW_017303957.1:0-1230 GCF_001594115.1 Trachymyrmex septentrionalis | reverse complement strand
TTGATTAATAAAATTTAGACAATAGCTAATTCTCAAACACTAGTTTTTGTACCAGCATAAATCTTTTTGTCAATAATTATTAATGAATATACTGAAGTATTTATTTCATACTTATTTTTTATTTCATGTTTTCCTAAGTCAAGTTCATAAATATTACCATTTACTGTTGAAACATATAATTCTTTATTTGAACCTTCAACTAAAGCGAATATTTCTCCATCTTCTAAATTAATTATTTCTGATAGTTCATTAGTATTTAGATCAAACTGATAAACTTTATCTTTTGATGTTAAAACTAGTTTATTAGCTTCAATTTCTTTCATATCTAAAATAGCATTATCTGTGCCATTATCAAATAGGTTTTTGTTTGTTTGAGTTTCTAAATCAATTTCTCATATTTTTCCTTCAGTTGTTCCAGCATACAACTTACCATTTTCAGATTGAAGTAAACCGTTTACATTGCCCCAATCTGCAAGACGATATTTATAGATTTGATTTGTTTCTAAGTCAAGTTCATAAACATTACCAATCCCAGTTCCAGCATACAACTTACCATTGTTTCCTTCAATTAATACTGTAGTATCATAATTATCACCATAGTCTTTAAATTTTAATGCTGTAGAATCACTTTCTAAATCAATTTCTCAAACATCGTTATTAGTTGTTCCCGCATACAACTTACCATTTGAAGCTTGGATTAAAGTATTTACATTACCATCATTCAATTCAAATTTTTTATTAGCTTTATTATCGCTTAAATTAATTTCTCAAACATTGCCATTAGTTGTTCCAAGATATAATTTATCATTTGAAGCTTGAATTAAACTATTTACATTACCATCGTTTAATTCAAATTTATCATTAATTTCAGCTTCAGCAACTGTAATTGTTAAGTTTGTTGTTTGATTTGTAATATTATCGTAATTGTAATTAATTTTTGCATTAATAGTTCCAACATGTTCAAAATTTTCATTTGTTAATCCGGTATTATCTTCATTAAAAATGTCATTTAAAGTAAAGTTATCTGCTTTGTATGCTTTTTTAATTTCACCAGTTAATTTTGTGTCAATAAATTCAGTTACGATTGTTGCTTTTAATTCAGCAATTGAACTTTTAAAATTAACTTTTTCTGTATATTGAATTTGATTAATTGCTGTAACAATTTCTTGACTAGTTATTTCAAGATGAGTAATAGTTACTTCAATGCTTCCTGTGTATTTACTATTTGTT
>NW_017303956.1:0-1230 GCF_001594115.1 Trachymyrmex septentrionalis | reverse complement strand
GAAGTTATTGTATCTTGAAATTTGCCTATTTTTGCAGAGTGAAACAATGTTGCGTTAATTTTGTTGCCCAGTGTATATTTGTAGAGAAACACATAAAAATTAGGATGTTTATATATTTTGATTATTATTGATTAATCTAATAATTAATTAACAATATATTGTTAATGTGATCTTGTTAATACATCTTTTAAATTGTGTCCGAATTTTGCTTTTGCGAATATTATCGCTGCATTCAGGGATGCATCACCATCCTTACTCTTTTCATTCGAATTAGAATACGAATAAAATTGAATAGCGAGCGGTGCCGGAAAACATTCCAGATTCTTTCATATGTAAAACTGTGCCAAAATCAGCCGTGCATCATTGTTTCGAACGTATGCATCTAACAATAAGGGAACTATTCGCATGATTGAAGTATATTTCGCTATTTTATTGCTCTTTTATTTTCATAACGAGCTTAATAATATCGTAACTGTTCGTATAATTAATTTACATAAAATCGACTTAATAATTATGCATTTTTTTACGAATTAGATTAATTGATAATTGATTGACCATAATTCTTATTCTAACCATTCAAAAATATGAATTTGTATTCAATTTATATTGTTATACGTTGAGTTTCGTTTTTTAACAAATGGCTTATACATGAAATCGAGAAACAAACAGCACTGAAGTGGAAACACGACAGCATCGAAATCCCGGATACAACAATGTCGCGAGTGTGTGCACAGTCAAGAGGGCAAGCAAGCACTCTCGCGTGGTATCGAGGTATCTCCTACGAGTAGTTGCAAATATGCAACGAGCAAATAACGACAGGTAGCGTGGTAACGACATACCTTGTATCAAGGAAGTGGAAAATAAGGGTGGAAACACGAATGTACGCAGAATGGTCTCTCTCTGTCTCGTTTTTCTCTCGATTCAATTCCTTCGCTGCACGTACATATACGAATACATGCTACTCCTTTCCTGAGATAACGTCGATAACGTACGAGACACGTCATTCGCGTATCGAAATTCCGATCGTCCAACGTCACCTTTGCCTAACTCGAGCGACAAGCGAAATGTTCTCTGATCGTTTTACGTGCGTGTCAGCGTCTTTCCAGTTTGTGGAATTTCTTTGATCACGATTTTAAATTGTGGTTTTGCAATAAAAATATGTCTCGTAGAAAATATCCTAATCACAAAGAAAGTAACGGTTGTAACACACACCACTTCTACCTTTTTTTT
>NW_017303955.1:0-1229 GCF_001594115.1 Trachymyrmex septentrionalis | reverse complement strand
GGGGGGAAAAATTGCTGCGCGAGTGTCTTTAGCGCATTTAAAGCGGCCGTGCGGAGGTACGAATGATCGCCGTTTATCGGACCGTAAATTGCGGCCACTCGAAATATGTTAATGAGACAACGCCTTGATGAAAATTTCCGTGGCTCGGAATGAGCCCGCCATTTGTATGTCGTCGATAATAACTTTACAGCTAGCCCGTAGAATTTTCGCCCGAGAAATATCGCAAAAACACGAGCAAAACAGAGCAGCTTGATCGTAGAATTGTATTCTAATATTCTAATAGTGTGAAATTTAGCGTTATTTTGCTGTCTCGAGTGAATTATTAGGTATAAATCGAGATGAAATACTTCCGAAAATAGAAAAATTTAACTTTATCACAGAAAGAACAATTTTATTGAAATATTTAAAAATCTAGCTGGATACAGATCTGAAAACAATTTTGTTTGTACCACCAAAATAATTATACAGGACGCTTAAACTGCATATTATAGATTTGCTGATTACTTAGAACGTTAAAAGTTTTCGCAGTAACGCTTATATATTCTACATAATTATTTTTATGGTCCAACAAAATTATTATCAATTCTATCTTTAGCTAGATATGAAGTATATCTGGGTAAATTCCTCGCAATAAATTTATTAACGGTTTTAGCATATTCACATCTTTATAATATGATGCTCGATGGTAGCATCCAATCATTAAAATTGCTCGTCAATTTAATTCACGATTACTAAAGTAGTTTCAATCGCGTATATAGTCCAGAAAAACACAATTCGGCGGGCAGTTCGAAAAGACTGTAATGTGGTATACATGCGAGTACATATATAGTGTATATTAGTAATTCAAGATTGAATTATCTAAAGCCTCGACTGTAGTAAGCATTTTAAATTTCTAGTGTTGATCTAGCTAAATTTTTAGATACTTTAGCAAAACCGTTACGAACCAGCTCTCTTGCTAGATAAAACACTAAATACTTATTCAAGATGAGGAGAGTCTTTTTCGTTTTCTTTTCTTCTCGTTTTTGTTTTTTCTTTTCAATAAAAAGTGAACGCTCTGTCATATGTGCGAAAAATTTGGAAAGTAAAGGATAAAAATGGTATAACGACACTGCGTTATATCGAGGCGCGCTCGACGAGCTGTCGCGGCGCGCTCCGAGTAAAAGTGTGCCAGATTGTATAATCGAACGTGAATAAGCAAAATGTTACGCCATAGCGATTTGGTAACGTCG
>NW_017303954.1:0-1227 GCF_001594115.1 Trachymyrmex septentrionalis | reverse complement strand
AGAATTTTTATTACGATATTTTTCATTTCTTGACCAAATTGTCTAATAAATGGTGAATTAATCGTAATACAATTTTCAGTTTTATGATTCAATTCAACTGTTACTAAAACATCACTTGAGTCCAAACTTCCAGCACTAGCAATTTTTTTAATTTCCATAAATAAACCTCTTTCCTTAATTCTTCTAAAACTCTTTATTATTGAGCAATATTTCTCCTAAAAACAAAGTAATTACTACTAAATCAGCACAACCACCAGGTGAAATTTTTGCTATCTTCATTCGTTGATTATTATTTAATATTGTTTGATAAAATTTATCATAACCTGATTTAGTTAAGATTTTTAATCATTGATTAGCCTGCTCATTCATTGCTTTAGATTTTTGATAACCAATTTTACTAATTAATGTTGTATCTTCAATTTTACTTAAATAAAAAACTAATAATAATAATGCTAATTGTTCTTGATCTAATTTTGGATAATTTGCTTGGCAAAATTTTAAAAATTTTAATCCATCATCAAAAATAATCTGATAACCATTAAGAGCAAGTCCTCTTGCACCTGTAATTTGATATTGATAATAAAGCTGTTCGCCTTTAGTTTTATTGTTAAAATTAATGAAATCAAACTTTAACGACCAAGTGAAAGTCTTAATTAATCTTTGATAATTTCTAATTTTAGTTTGATAATAATTTTGATAACTTATTATGTAAAAAATTATTCCATAATGAAAAATCAAACCTTTATGGGTATTGATATTATTAGTTGCTTGATACATTCTTGCTTCTTGTTTTTGTCCTAATTTTCGTAATTGGGAAAAATTTAAAGTTTTATTGCTTGTTACTAAATTATAAATTTCTTGGAAATAATTTGTAAATGTTTTAGCAGAAGCAAGAAAAGTAGTAAAATTCATATCTTTATGACAACCAGAATCATATTGTGAAACTAAACCAAATGATGGATAACTTTTTGCTTCAATGATAATACAATTAATTGCAAGATTAATTAATTGCTCTTGATTTAATCGTGGTTTTAAAAAATAATTTTGTTGGTCAATTTCTTTAAAATTTTTATTAAAATTCATTTTATTTACACCTTAATGGGTAAAAGCCATAAATATCGGTGCAGCAATAATTAAAATTATTCCACCACCAATACGACAAGTAATTTGTGAATATGGCAATAATTCAAGTCTTTTAGAAGCACCTAAAACTGCTAATGTTCCAGT
>NW_017303953.1:0-1225 GCF_001594115.1 Trachymyrmex septentrionalis | reverse complement strand
AAAAAAAAACAAGTACTAAACGAAATATATTAAGACATCTTAATATAACTCTATTAGAAAAGTACTTCAGATACATATAAATAGAATCTTATCTTATTTACATTGAACTTACGAAATTGCGTATAATATCCTCATGAAAGTTGCTAAAAATTATAATTTTAATTAAAATTACAATCTCAGTATCATCTGATCAGTAAGAAATATTATTAGCAAGATATGATCAGAAAGAAAAATCATTGCCCGCATTCATCAGGCACAGCACTTAAATGAATATTCAATAATTACCATGATTGGAGTAGACACTAATCATGTGATAAATTTAGAAGAATATACCAAGTATTTGATTAACTGTTGTGCTTGTTGAACATATTCATTTTTCTATTAGCAAATTTCGCATATTTGTTTTTCACGAAAATATTTATTTGGATCTTATGTCAAAATCCGAATAGAAAACATCAGAATATTTTCCAAATAACATGCATATCTAAAAGATAATAAAAAACGTCGTAAAGATGTCTCTCTTAGAACATAATGTTTAAATGATATCTAAAAGACATCATTAGACATAAGAGGTTTCCTAGGCAATGCCTGTTGTTTGGAATTTATTACATGTACAAAATCGTCTTCTTTAGATTGAGCTTATGAATTTGCGCATAAATATCCACATGAAAGTTGTCAAAAATCATAATTTTAATTAAATCACAGTCTCAATATCAAATAGTAAGAAATGTCATCAACAAAAATGATATGATCAGAAAGATCATTAGTCGCATTCACCAGACACAGCACTTGAGTAAGCGCTCAGTAAGTACTGCGATTGCAATAGACACTTTAATCATGTGATAAATTTATAAGAATATATCAAAAGCTTATTCTGTTGTGTTTGTTGACCCATTTTTCTATTATGATTTTTGGCAAATTTCTCATTTTTTTCACGAATACATTTGAATCAGATCCTATATCAGAATCCGAATAGAAAACATCTAGATATTCCCCAGATAACATGCATTTCTGAAAGACGTTGTAAAAATGTCATAAAAAAATCTCTCTTAGAACATACATGTTTAAATAATAAAACGTCATAAAGACGTCTTCTAGACAATGCATGTTGTCTGGGATTTATTACTTGCTAATCTGTATCTTTGGTAACGAAAGACAATTTATAATTTTTACAAAGAAAGAAAAGTACTAGAAGAACATATTAAGACATAATATAACGGTATTA
>NW_017303952.1:0-1224 GCF_001594115.1 Trachymyrmex septentrionalis | reverse complement strand
TTTTTTTAATTACATAAATTCCATACCTCTAAAATAAAATTAACTTTCTAAAATATTACCTTACATCTTAAATACTAATATTAACTTTAATAATAAATAAAATATTAATTTTACTAAATCATAGAATTGAATCCCTATATTATATAAAATACACTTATATAATTTATTTTTTTACCTATATAAAAACTTTAACATAAATATTTACCTATAAATTATATTATATATTTATAAATAATTAATAATAACTAAATTTATTTAATCTCAATACCACAATAATCATAAATAAATTATTTTATACTTTTAAATTATAATCAAATTTTTAATTGTATGCCTACTATATAAAACTAAATATTACTGTAACAATTATAGCCCCACTATTTATATATACACATACTAATGACATGCCTGAACAAAGGATTATTTTGATGAAATAAATTATGTATACTAAAATATACTTTCATTATCATTCAACTTACCTACAAATAATCTATACTATATTAATGATTAATAAATATTATATTTGACAAAATTAAACTATCTCCTAAAACTTCAAAAATTTTTATGCACCATACACTAAAATATAACTATCTTATTTAATACTTCAAATAAAATCTTTCCTATTTTTTACTGTTTATTATCAATCATTATTCTCTAAATAAACTTAAATTATAAATTACATAAAAATTAAATTCTTAAATATTAATTTTTTAAATTAAAAAATTAATCCAATTTATTTTTAAATCTATAATAAAATTTAAATTATAATTTAAATAACTTTAATTATCTAATATTATTTTCAAAGAAATTTTATCAATTATCATTTTTATTAATATAATTATTTTTTCATACGTATCATTATTTATCAATGATCTTTTAGTTATCTGATTTTTTTTAGAAATTTCAAATTTCCTATTCATCTTCCTTCTTAATATATATATAAATAATAAAAAAATTATCTTTTTATTTTTTCTTATTCAAATTATTTCCTCATTTCTAATAATTTTATCAATTATTTTAAATAATTTTATAATAACTAGCAACTACACCTTCTATATTATTCTTATTGCCTTAATGATTAAACTTAACATTACTCCTTTCCATTTCTGATTGCCTTTAATTTCCAGATTTTTACCATGAAATATATTTATAGTTCTTCTAACCTTACAAAAAATTATTCCCTTTTATATAATATTTTTAATTAAAATTAATAATTTTTTAATTATT
>NW_017303951.1:0-1217 GCF_001594115.1 Trachymyrmex septentrionalis | reverse complement strand
TTTTTTAAGATTTAGGAAATTTGGGGGGATTATTAATATTTCAGATTTATTGCGTTGAAAGTCCGACAACCATATCGGCACGTAATTATTTCTGAAATTAATTCATTTAAATGAATATATAATATATATAGTAATTTATCTTAACATTCAGACCGGAGTGGCGCTTCGTATCTATAAGTAATGTATTTAACATAAATGGTCTTGTTTCCAATCATATTAATGATATATTTTTCAGCTATCAAAAATGGCTGCAGGAGCACTGTGATAGTTTTTGATAGCTGAACATTTCAGAAATTATTTTATATTTTTATGTGACATGTTGGACATCTCAATTTACTGTATATTTTACAGGAATGTAAAAATATGTTTTTAAAGAAAAAGTAAAAAAAAAGTTTTATGTAGCAAGTAATTTATTGTACACTATTTCTCCCTCTTATTGCCGCAAGAAAGCTAAGCCTTAGTTTTTATTTTAAAGCTAAATCATAACTTTCTGTCATTCAACTGTATTAAAGTATTTAACAGTATTAAAATATTCTTTAAAAACGTCACGAGTATAAATTGTGTTTCTATTGGATTTCACGTTTACAATATCCAAATTGCGTAACTGCAATGCATTATTTCTTCAGATATCATGGTCTTATTTTCCAAATCTTTAATATCTACAATACAATACAATTCCATGGAAATAAGCATCATTTTTTTAATTAATGGACAAACATAAATAACAAAAAGGGGCTACAAACCAGATTTTTATATTATATATTAAAATTTTTAAGAACATCCGTTTCGACCTTTGTTAGGTCATCCTCAGTGTATACATGTAGAGAAATTAGACTTAAATTTAATAAAATTAATAAAACAGATCTCGGACCGATTTCTAACATCATGGACATAAGGCTTTAGAATTAAAAGTAACTTGCGAGCATAAGATACCGACTGCCTAAAATTCATTACAACACCTTACTTTTGATTCCAGAATTTAATAGTCAATGCCAAGAACTTTCCAAAACACTAAAATAAAGTTATCTTTTATTAAATACTTTTCGAATTATGATGTTTGAAAGTTACAATGCCACCGGCATTAGCATTACTCAAGATGTCCAACGGCTAAAACCTCCTGAATATTGTTCAGGATCATGGATAATATTTGTCAAGATAAAGGCCATTGAAGATTATTTCTCTTATTTTTATTTTTGCACTAAAAATTCATTTTTACA
>NW_017303950.1:0-1216 GCF_001594115.1 Trachymyrmex septentrionalis | reverse complement strand
GTCGTCTTGGCGAGACTGGACTTCCAGTCGGACAAGGGGAAGAGGGGAGGATCGGGACGCGTTCTTGGAGGTGGACATACTCTCTCGGAGGCTGCTGCCTGTGATTACGGAGCCTCCGGGCTCTTCGCGTGCAGGAGGAAGAAGCGGGTCCCAGGATCGTAAGAAATGTCATCGTGCTGAGGGAAATGCGCATCAGTGTAGTTGAGGAAGATATTATCGACTCTCTAATGTCGCTCGCGGACATGGTCTCGATGTTTACGGATAATCGTGCCGAGAATGCCGATCTCGGCGAACTCGTGCATGTTTTTTCGGATTCGGGTCAAGTCCAATGCAGTGCGGGGGGAAAGAGGCCGCAAGCCGACGGGCAGTAATGCGTTTTAGTTCGTGGTTCCTCTCATGTCCGGCTCGCGGATGGACGTCGAGGATGACGACCTCGATAAGGAGAATTTCGCGAAGATCCTGAAGCGTAAGTCTTTGGCTAGATAGCGAAGAAGAGAAAGAGACTCATCGAGTCCCCTCTTAACGACTCGCTGAGCTTGGCCCAAAAGGCTACTGTGGAAGAGTTGACGTCTCTCTTTTCGGAGATGTCCTCTAGGGTGGTTGCGTGAGACGCTGAGGGTCTTCGATACGGCATACGGGACTCAGCGGTGCACTTTCACGATGAAGAGCGATCTTAGGAGGTGCATTATCGTGGAAATGCACGTTGCAAAATAGGCGATACAGAAGTTTGCGGCGGATTCGATTAGGACCCGTGGTCATGTGAAGTTTAAGAGAGAAATTGTGCGGTTTCGCAAGGAGCTAGCCGACATCAGAGCGGATTGGGACTCTGGCGGAGGAGATTAGGTCCCTCCGCCGAGAGATGGAGAAGCTTCGTACTTCCTCGCGCGTGAGGAATGACTCTGTCACCCGGGCCAGAGATGTCTTACTTTTCGAGATCGAGAATCATGATTGCTGACCGCGGAGAAAGAATCGATCTCCTGTTGTCATGTTGGAGGAAGAGACGTCGCGTTAAGCGCGAGGAACTCCCACCGGCGTATCGATTATCTTTCAAGGATGTGTCAAAGCGTCTAATAGACGAATGTATACCTAAGCGCGTGGACAAGAGGGGATGCATTGTGTCGATGAAGATAGAGGAGGTGAGCCTTAGACAGAGGAGGCGACACTGCCGCAAGCTACTGGCCCAGACAGGGATGAGCTCTGGACGAAGGTGGTCAGT
>NW_017303949.1:0-1216 GCF_001594115.1 Trachymyrmex septentrionalis | reverse complement strand
CGCTTTGTTGAAAAACAGCCATTTACATTAACTTTAAGATGTCTATTCTTAAGATATGAATTTATAAGTTTTATCAGCGTTGGTGGGAAGTTGTACATTATTAGCTTATATAGTAATCCGTCTATCCAAACCCTGTCGAAAGCTTTTTCTATATCGAGTAATAACATGACAGTTGCTTTATTCAAATTAAAGTTAATACTGATATCATTAGTTATACGGGTCACTTGTTGAACCGTGCTGTGCTTGGTTCTGAAACCGAACTGTTCATCTATTAAAATATTATTTTTGTTCTCATAATCTACGAATCTTTTTAGAATGATTTTCTCTACTAATTTACTCAATGTTGTCAACAAGCTAATTGGTCGATAGCTGCTAGGATCTGTATTGATCTTACCCGGTTTCAAAATTGGAATCACACTGCCAGTTTTCCATTGTGATGGAAAGTACGAAAGTTTTAACATTGCGTTAAGTATATACATGAGTTGCACTATAGCTTTGTTCGTCAGATTTTTTAGTATAATATTTTGTATCCCATCTGTGCCCGGTGCCTTTTGTGCTGGTAGTTTCTTTATTATATTTTTTATTTCATTAGGTGTTGTGTGAAAGGTGGCATAATCTTTTACTATCGTACTTTGCATATAATTTTCTACTGCTTCTATTATTTTACTCTGATCTGTTGTATTATTTGTTAAATCTATGTTATGTACCTTTTCATACTGGTCCGCTAATAGGTTTGCTTTAGATTCTGGTGAGAATGCTTCATTACTATCTTGAATTAATGTAGGTATTGGTTGATAATCATTTTTAAAGATTTTGGTCATTTTCCAAAGTGAATTGTCCCTAGGATTTAATTTTTTCAGTTGTTTCTCCCACATTCTATTTCTGAATTTAAATATTTCGGATCGTATCATTTTTGTCTGTGCACTGAATAACTCTTTATCTTCTTTTTTCCTAGTTTTTTGCCATATCTTTCTGTTTCGGTTTCTTTCTTTTATTGCCTCTAAAATATTTAATGGAAGATTATCCTGAGCTTTGTTTGAAGCTTTCTTTGGTATCGATTGTGTTATACTATTCTGAATAATACTGGTTAATTTTTGTACTTGTGCTTCTATATCTTTGGTCGTTAATATTTTGCTTTCTATTTTTAAATTTTTGTTTAACAAATCATGGAATTGTTTCCAGTTAGCATTACTATAATCTAAAAATTTATTTTCAC
>NW_017303948.1:0-1213 GCF_001594115.1 Trachymyrmex septentrionalis | reverse complement strand
GAGAAACAAAAGAGAATATAATCAGTGGGAGGGAAAAAAGGTAGACGCGTGGTAGCGTAAGCAATTTCTAAGGGAAGAATAGCAGAAAAAAGAGAGAGAACAACAGATGGAGAGAAAGAGAAAACGAAGAGAAAGAGATGGGAGAGTGTGGAGTAATTTGGAAGGTAGTTGCAGCTGGGCTGAGGGGATGAAGGATACGTAGGGGTGAGAAAAGAGAAGAAACGGGACCGGAGAAGACGCGAAGAAAAAAAACGAGGAAAACGCTCGGCTGTGTGTCGTGAAACGACGGTGTTAGATGGCGACGCGGTAGCTCGAGCCAAAGTTGGAAGCCGAAGGTGGTGGAGGTGGTGGTGAAGATGGGCGGATCGGGGGTACGAGACTGCTTTCTTAAAGATGCGAGTCGGCGCGCACTTGTTGCGCCGCGAGGTGGAGGACGAGGAGAAGGTCGACGGCGAGGACTGCGGAAAGAAACGACCACCGTGGGGCGGTGAGCAACTCACCGGGCGTTACAGGCGTAGGAAAGATAGTCGGGGTGGTGAAAGGGTAGAGCGGAGAAAGGAATGAGTACGAATTGAATTGATTCTCTTTCACGGGCCAGCATTACTTCCTTTTACTGCCGTCCAACTCCTGACCGGGCAGCTCGCGACTACCCCTTTCGCCTTTCCAACTCCATGTTATTTATTTACCAGCCGTCGTATATATGTGGGAGCGCATGAAAGACGTCCTGCTTCAGCATTCAACACCCACTCACGTCGATTCACTCGCGTTTCTCCTCTCCTGGTCATCTCGAGATTCTGAAGGCACTTCTTTCGACACTGGTGGAGAGTGTCAGTATCGATATCACAAAGGTAACTATGTGTGTGTATGTGTGTGTAGAGGATTCCTTATTGGGATTCTTCACGAAACACTTACGGTCCGATGAGACGCGCTCGATCGATGCTCAAATGAAAAATAACGATTTATCCAGCATCATCGATACTGACTGAATATTATTTAGTAAATAACGAACGATAGCATGGTACGGAAGTTTTCCAAATGGCATTGGATCTTCGATCATATAATGCCTGCAAATGATCAACTTATCATTGATTAATTGCCTCTTTTTATTTGTGTCCACTATTTTGAATGTACGATAAAGAAAAATTTGAAGATAGAGATAGAAAATAGATGATAATTTTAAACTTTCGGTATTGAAGAAATTCTCATTAAAATT
>NW_017303947.1:0-1205 GCF_001594115.1 Trachymyrmex septentrionalis | reverse complement strand
ATGGGACCATCCTATGATTTCCAACAATACCATACACACTTTCAAGAAAAATGACCCGAATAAAGGTTGTAAGGGTCATGAAAGATTTTTGGTGACCTTGAACTTGAATAATTGTTTGAAGGTCACATAAAGGTCACTTTTAATTTTCTAAATAGAACCCACATTTTTCATTAAATATTCTTGTAGCTACTCTAGAGTTTTTCAAATAATCAAATATTTTTTCATGAAGTACATTTCAAATAAGGTTTGAAGATTACAGTACTGCCGGCATTAGCAAAGTGTCTGACCGACGGTTAAAATATCTTGAACGTTGTTCAGAATCATGTCCTGAATAATATTTGAGATCAAGGTCATCGGATATTGTTTCTCTTACTTCTATTTTTATATAAAAACGAATTTTTAATGTAAAAATAAAACCGGGTACCGTTTAGTCAGATACCTTACGTAATGCTAATGCCAATACTGTAATTTTCAAGCTTTATAACTAGAAATGTACGTCATGAAAAAATATTTTATTATAGTGTTTTGAAAAGCTCTTAGGGTTAGCTAGAAGAATATTTAATGAAAAATGGGAGCTCCATTTAAGAAATTAGAAGTGATCCTTATGTAATCTTCAATCAATTATTTAAGATAAAATTCAAGGCAAAGGATAATCCTTCATGACCCCTGCTATTTGAGTTATTTTCTTTGAATGTGCGTACTTTTGGAGGTCATAGAGAGTCCCATTTATTTTGAATATCCTGTGCGTGCGTGCGTGAGTGCGTGCATGTGTGTGCATATGCATTTTCGTTAGTCTAGGCGTGACTAAAATGTGGTATTGCCACCTCTATTTTGAACCGCCCTGCAAATGTCTCATATCAATACATCTCCATATTGCAAACTATGGAATAGAACGCCAAATTTGATGAAGCGTTTCCATTAACTGTCCCAAATTTTCTAATTGCGGAAAATTCCGTCGTAATTGACGACCAATCATATCCCAAATATGCTCTATTGGATTGAGATCAGGATTCAGTGGAGAATGATTTAAAACCGCAATATGGTCCTCTTATAAAAACTGTCGCGTAATGCTTTGGGTGAGGACGTGCATTATCATGCATTAAAATGAATCTATTTCTCGTCTAAAGATTATATGTTTCATGGGTTTCTTCCGTGTCTAGATCCATTCTTGGAATGCTAACGTTTCGTGAACCTTGTAGTCCACT
>NW_017303946.1:0-1204 GCF_001594115.1 Trachymyrmex septentrionalis | reverse complement strand
ATTAAAAAATTAGAAATGCATTACTAATTAATTAAGAAGTAATTTTTGGGGAAATTCTGAGCACTTATTAACGTGAGTATCTTTAAACCTATCTTGAAGGTTAATCGAGGTTTCCTTTATCCTAATCAAACTCTTAATGTGAGAAAATATTTTCGATTTCTAATTTAATTACTAATTCTTAATAGCACCCGGAATAAATTACGTAAAATGGAATGCTAATGATTATACATTTGCGATAAGCGGTTGTCGCAAGGTGGTTAAAGCGCAAGCAGAGCGCACGACTGTGTGTTGGACTGCCACGATCGCGAAGACGGTCTCGTCGATCTCTTTAATGTGCCGCTGGCTGTAAGTTCGCGTGGAGGAGAAAGCTGAGCCCTCGTGGACGCTCCGGCATCTTCGGATTCTCTGCTCCATGAAGAATTACGTAACCTGCCTCGTTCCTGACGGACTAAAATTCTTACATCCCATCCTCCGTTTAACATTCGCAAGACGATAACGCATATTCGCATAAATTAATTTAGGCTATCGAATGTTGTCGCCTGTCGCGGAAATACCTCGCAAGCAGTCCAAATAAAGGAAAGTTATAAGGCAATGTTTCATGAAATGATCGTGAGAAAAGAAAGTAACTTCTGATCTATAAGCCGATATTCATACAATCAATGGGTACTCTGAGAGATTAAATGAGAAGTCGATCATAAATCGTTACCAGCCTGATTGATAATTTGAACGTTATATAATTTGAAGATGAGTATTAAAAGGTCAATTAAAATAATTTAACCGGTTTTATATACGTAGAACGCTATTTCTTAACGTTACGATCTTTGCGTAATTATAATCCATTGCAAATTGCTGCTAAAGGATTTGCTTTCCCGTTATGTGATAATTAACATTAAAAAAGAAGATAGCATAATTCTCGATCTTGCAAATTGATAAGATTTAGCGCCATCCAATGACAGGTTGTTACGTTGTTGCCACGAAATATCACCGGTTTCTTTTGCATCATTAGCCTAACCGATTGTATAACACTTCTTCGGCACTGGTCGAAACTCCTTTCCAATTTAAATGGCCTGCACGTTATAAATTCATCCGTGAAATCATGCACCCGACGATTACATCGGAGTCTTTTGGTTATTTAACCATAACCCTGTTTCGAAAATTACAACTGTCGAAACAGGAAAACTCGTAACTTTCCCGAAATGCCGGT
>NW_017303945.1:0-1202 GCF_001594115.1 Trachymyrmex septentrionalis | reverse complement strand
CCCCTGAACAAAATCCTCTAAATGCATGCTTAATTAACCGATTCGAAATATTTTTTGCTATCTTTTGGATTTGGTTTAATGGTTTTGGAATCTGGCTGCCAATTTGCAGGACATACCTCACCATGTTTCTCAACAAACTGGAAAGCTTTTATCAATCTCAATGTCTCTTCGACGCTTCTGCCAACCGGAAGATCATTGACACAAAACTGTCGAAGAACTCCTTCCTTGTCTATGATGAAAAGACCTCTGAGAGCAATTCCTGAATCTTGTAACAAAACGTTGTATTTGGTTGATACGGTCTTTTTGAAATCGCTCAAAAGAGGATAGCCTAAATCTCCTCCAAGACCACCTTGCTTCCTTGGAGTATTAATCCATGCTAAGTGGCTAAAGTGCGAATCTGTAGACACTCCGATCACTTGCGTATTCAAGGCTTCAAATTCTGAGATCTTTTCACTGAATGCAATTATCTCTGTCGGACAAACAAACGTACTGCAAATAAAATATAAAAATTAAATATTATACTAGACGTACATTAGAAATGATAATTGAGGTGAAATTACATACAAATCTAACGGGTAGAAAAACAAAACAACGTATTTCCCTTTGTAGTCGCTCAACTTGATTTCCTTGAAGTCACCTTTAACTACCGCAGTACCAGAAAAATCCGGAGCAGGTTTCTGGATTTGCGGTCCATCGCTGAATAATTTTGAACTCACTGTCAAATTACGGACACCTTTCGCCAACAATGTGTTGTCAGTTCTCACCAAAGAACTAGTTGCAGTGGCAATCTACAAACATAAAGATTGAATAAACAGATTAAAGCATGGAAGAAATCCACCACGGATTGAAGAAACAATAATAGTACTTTTGTTTGTATCAATATGTTAATGCAGTGCAGAATTAACCACACTTGCATGCAATGAGTCGGCAAAAAAGTTAGAGCTTAATCGAAACGTATGACAGGAATTCGGTAGCACTTACCAGTGTTCCACTTTGTGCGCGCAGCGAAGCAAATAATCGAAACATTGTGAGAACAGATAATACAAATTCGCTGTACAGTTGTTTGTAAAATTCGCAGAATCGGAGAACCGAAAACTAAATGTAACAAATTTCGCCAATCTCTCTCAGCGACACACGAGCATCGCAACCGGTAGAACCGGAATAAAAAGGTTATGAAACACTTTGAAAGAGAGAGAGAGAGA
>NW_017303944.1:0-1199 GCF_001594115.1 Trachymyrmex septentrionalis | reverse complement strand
CTGCAAAAATAGGCAAATTTCGAAATAGAATAACTTCGTCAAAAATCATCGTATCGAGATTTTCAAAAAAACATTTTTAAGCTTGAAATCTCTACTTTTTAGATCGGTACATAAAAACCGATATCTTAATGATATTTTGTGAAGTTACATATAAACATAAATGAAGACACATCAGATCTTAAAAATTTTTACGAAATTTGCGAAGTTTTATGGCGCAAATTAAAAATTACACAAATGCGGTTTACATCATTCAAAAGAGTAAATCTTTAGCTTTAATTTATTTTTTTATGAAGCTTCTTACGATTTTTTTTTACCAAATTATTCAACGTTAAAGCAAAAATGACCCTTTTTGTTTCAATATTGAATAACTCGATACAGAGCTCAATAAAAAGCAAATTGAAGGTAAAGATTTACTGCTTCGATTGCTGTAAACCGTTTTTTTGTATGAATTTTACTTCATGCCATAGACTTTTGTAAAATTTGTACCAAATTTTCACATCCAGTGATCAAACTTACAAGCATTATACGAAAAGCGAAGACAATATTTTGAATTTGCTGGACACAGAATAACGTTTTTTGAGTTAGAGCAGGAACGTACACAACGTTGGTATAATCAAAAAGAGAGACTATAAAGAGTCAAGACATTAGAAGTTTCTGAGTAGTAGTAAGAATGTAACAAAATGGATAGAGAAGACGAAGACGAAGGAAGGCAGCCTGACATTTCACGGAGATATGATCAGTGATCATTGATCACAAAAAAATCAAGAGGAGTCAAAATGCACACCGAGAATTTTGACAGAAGAAGATTGTGGAATAGGAACAGAATTAAGAGAAAAAGAGGAGAGCGAAAAGAGAGAGTCAGTAATAAATAAGAAGGATTTAGAGGGATTTAAATGTAAAGAATTAGATGAGGCCTATTCAAAAATAGACCTAAGATCAGTATTGAGAATTTCCTAAGCTAGGGAAGAGTCAGCGGGCTCAAAGAAAAGGAGAAAGATGACGTCATTAGCATACATAAAAATTTTGAAAGAAATAAGAACAGAGGTAAATAGAGTAAATAATAGGAGATCGAGGACAGAGCCTTGAGAGACGCCAGAAGGAACAAAACGAGGAAAGTTAGGGGAAGTGGTGAAAAGAAGGACATGCTGAATGCGAGGTCTGGCTATTAAATAACGAGACTGCTTATGAAAAAGAGTTTT
>NW_017303943.1:0-1192 GCF_001594115.1 Trachymyrmex septentrionalis | reverse complement strand
TGTGAGAAATATTATATATTTATTATTATATATTTTCACTGAAATAATTCGCTTATGTTATTAATTTTGTTTTTCCTAACGTAAATTAATATTCTCTTAAGAAACTTTTTTCTGTATATAGGGAAAACGGAAATATTTTATCGTTTGAACGTAAATACATACGATAAATTTTCATTTTATGATTATTATTCTAATTTATGAATTATTATCATAAATATCTTATAATTCTTATAAAATGATTTATGATTATTGTTTCAATGATTTGTTATTTTGTAGCTTTTTTAGCTTATAAAGGAAACTTTTGAACTTAATATATGAATATTGATAATTGTTTTTTATGCAACCACAATCCTTGCGGAAAAATACTATTGGATTAATGGAAAACTATTGGAACGATCAATAGTAGTATACAATAGTAGTATCAATATTCGATTTAAATAGTTTTAAAATTATTTTTAATTGATTTTTGTGATCCCAATAATACGTTTCCGTAAGAGAGGACTGATCTAAATATCTAACAATGTAAACAAATAAAATAAATTTGGAAAGAAAAAAAGAGAATGTTAATCCGAAAATTCTCCATGTTTTGCATGGAGAGCGTTTAACAGCATACATTTTTGTGATTTTTTTCTTCGTATTATGTTACAACACGGTTCTATATGCTGCACATATATTAATTACATTATTATAATTTATTCAACATTGTGCAACTTTACACCGAAAGTATGAGGAAAAATTAATAAACAGGACATACCAGTACATTTGTGCACTAAGCGAAACTGTTTTTTAGACTTTCTTTTTTTCGTTAAATCATTGCAACACATAAAGTGCGCAGAAAACTGCTTTTTTTTTTATTACGACGATCATGATTATCATCATTAAGTTACTGCAAGTTTAGATCAGGAATTTATCTCAGTATTTTAGAATTGCAAATTCTTATTTTACGAAACTTGATAAATCTAAATTGCAAGTAGATTTAAAATACACGCTTTAATGTAAGCAGAATAAAATGTTATAATGACATCAAAATGACATCAAAATAACATCAAAATGGTTCTAAAATGATTATTAAAAGTCACTTTTCGATTAGTCACAATTCATTTTAATACCATTTTGATGATATTGTAACATGTTATTTTGTGTTCGGAATATAAATGTCTTCTTCTCTTAAACTTAATTTAACAAAAATTTT
>NW_017303942.1:0-1187 GCF_001594115.1 Trachymyrmex septentrionalis | reverse complement strand
TGTAGTAAAAATTATTTTTAAACTACAATAAATAAATTAATACTTAAAAAATATATACTTTGATTGTTAGAAAGTTTTGTTCGCAGAATAAGGTTTAAATAGAATTTTATTTATCAAAGTGAGATGAGAATTTTACTTCCTCTCAGATAATATACGAGATGTATAACATTTATTGATTTGATCTGTCTGGCGTTAATAGGTTCGGAGACGCGTGCGCTTTAGCCGACTTTTCAAACGTCTACCTTTTTTTTATAATCACCGTCGCGTCAGACGAATCTTGACGGCAAAGACAATGTCGAATTCGCGTCACGAGGGACGGGTTAGGGGTAGGCGAAGGATGGAGCGAACCCGTGACAAAGGACCGTAAAGCACAAACATAGTCTATGGCACGAAACTCTGACTCGCGACGCGGGACGGGGGTGAAAATGCCACTCCGGGAGAGTTTGCGAGATACCGGCGCGTACGAGAAGAGTGACAGCTGTAACGACGACGGATTACTCTTAGCCGAAACTCGCCATTTTCGCATCGATCACACCGAGTCGTTATTTAAACATTCTACTTTTAATTAGCTTTTAAACGGATGGTGATACTACGAGTATTACGAGATAGCAGCGACGCGTGAAAATATTATCCGGAATAGCGGAACGAAGAATAATTCAGCGTGTGTTTAATTTATCCCAATGGAATTAGTAGGGTCGCACCCTATGGCAAACACGCAGAAAAGACGGGATAGAGGTAATAATACAAGCTGTGTATTTCCAACCATTTCCATTGATGTTATTTACAGCAAATGCGAATTGGCATTCGAAGACTGGCGGTCGCGTATCAATTTTGATTAAAAATAATTTATCAAGTGACTTTAATCCATCCGGTTGGAATTAGCACCGCTCTGCCCTGCAGCAAGGATTCGGAGAGGATAAGACAAAGCGGCCAGACGACACCCTTCGAGTTCTCTCCGAGAGCTTTCGCTTCGCTCGCAATTCGTGCGGGACATAGTCGCTTGCGAGCCTGAGGCAGGCGGCGTAGGCGTTTGCACGGCCTATACTACTTGGCGAATTCGAGTCTTTGGGGCTGAGGCTGCGACGCCGTGGCTCACGGTTGCTGGAAGGATGGAGAGAGCGAGAGAGCGAGCGAGCGAGCAAGAGAGCGAGTGAGCGAAAGAGAGAGAGAGAGAGAGAGAGAGAGAG
>NW_017303941.1:0-1186 GCF_001594115.1 Trachymyrmex septentrionalis | reverse complement strand
ACCCTTAGAAATACTTTTAGAACAGAAATGGGATAGAAAAAGAATTTATTTCGTAAGTCGGGAATGAAAAAAGAATTCTTTTTAGATTCTCTGTGCTATATGAGTTAAGATCATCAGTATGCGCGGCTCTCCATCTCAATATTTATTCTATTATGATATAATTATTCTTCAAATTTCTTAAAACTATTTTGCATAATTACGAATTCAAAAGCAACTATAGAGACAATAATTAATTTATGTTAACTGAAATAGAAATAAAAAATACAAAAATAATAAAAGGCATAGAACATTTAAACCATTTCTTTTGTCTCTTTTGCGCAAGATTCGTTCGAATTCGTTAAATAATAGAAATCTTGCGCATAAAAAATCCAGCGTATGGTTTAAATATTTTATGCCTTTTATTGTTTTTGTTTATAAAGCCATTGTTATATTCTTTCTCATTAATTTTCTTACTATTAAAATGTACGAATAATGAACAATTCATAAAATTTTACAGTTAATTAATTACATTTAGTTGACATAATTTTGAAATTTTATTGGTCAATAAATATTTTATTCTAAACATAAAAAGAGATTATATGAAGTTTTTCCTTTTGATGTAATTCAATATTGTCGCATGCCTTAGATTCCCTTATGACAATAATAACTTAATTTTATTGTTTGTTTCGACTTTCTTTTATTACTATGCGAGCTTACCGTAACGACGCTCCAGTCAGGTCCGAAATGAAAGCTATACTTGCAATAAACGTTATTGACCTCGTAAAACTCTGCATGCTCGATAGAACCGGTAACAGAGAGAAAAAATTCTCCTTCCACTGACATACTCGTTGACAAAAAAAAAGCTTTGGTTTTTGAACTTTCTTTTTTAAACTTGTGATTAATAATACCCTAAAAATTCGCCCTTTACAAAACACTCAAGACCCTTAATGCTCTTAACCTTCTGTTTATATAATCGAACTGCAAGTTGTTACCATGGAAATGACACATGTGTATTTAAAATGGTAATGCATCGTTGCGTGTGGGTTGTGTTGCGAGCCGCAACTGTATCGTAGAATTTTTAGACATTTTTATATTATTATTAATGTCCTCGAAATATCTTTGAGATGAATCTCTAAAATAAATAATTTATTTATAGCAATGCTGCAAATTTTTTTATGACATCTTTTCTCTGAAATTTGACTCATTA
>NW_017303940.1:0-1184 GCF_001594115.1 Trachymyrmex septentrionalis | reverse complement strand
TGAGAAATAATTAATTTGCAATAGTAACTAATTAATCGTTTTTTTAACGAATATCATATTTGTTTTCTCTTGATTTGTTCCTATAACAAAATCATTTCTCTCAGTGTTGACTTTCTTCCATAAGGTTCTGAGTTATTTAATTTCTGGAAGGAAGATCCCGTTGCCTACAAATCGATTGCCTATAGTATTATTTACCTATAATACATTACTTTTGCCAACAGTTTATCTGCACATAAAAATGATTGCTTACTCGATTGTCTACATGCACTAAAAGTAGGACCTTCTTAATTTTTGATACTTCCCCGGAAGATGGCCAGTTTCTCAGGTATAAAATTTGGTGTGTGTTAAATAGACGCCATTGATTTGGTGTACTAGCCGTCGCTACATTCAGACGTACTTCGATTGTTTCCGTGCTTCACAATCGTATTCTTCCATTGTTGTGTGTTGACGAATAAAGAGTTTCGTTTTTCTTAAACGAGTAGTGTCTATTTATTCCTACGGCTTAGCGGGAGTGTGTACGAGTGCGGGCTTGCGATTTGATTGCGCGAGCGTAACAGATTACAGACAAGCGTTGTCTCTCTCGCTAATAATTACATAGAATAAAATTTAGTATTTTATTTAATTGAAGGGCTTTCTGAAGAAACTTTTATTTTTATGAAAGGTGATGGAAAAATGTTGCTTATGCATTGATCATTTTTTATTTCCTATAAAATTAAAAAAATATTGCAATGTTTTTCCAAAGAGCCCTTCAAGTATTTAAAAATAACACAAAAATAATGCAAGGTTATAATAGTTAATGCGCTACATTACTCGTCGTCATACTGCGTAGTGTAAATTTCTACTTTATCAATGATAGAGAGGTAACGAAATACGATCGACGGAGCGAAGATGACATTTTGTATCATAAAATTATTTAAGTTTTGGAACATGTGTAGCAATTTACATTATCAACTGCAAATTTTATATTTATGTAATATCCCAGATAACAAAATATTTCCACAGTATTGATACAGTGAGCGTACTATGCGTACCATACCTATCATACGTGCGTACCTGACATAAAGCGTATAGTACCGGTACACCGTATTTTTGATATGTGGTATCGGTAATGTGTACGCCTTAGGTATACATATTAACAAAATTAATTAATTTTATAGTTTTATTACTAAAATGAGTATTATTAT
>NW_017303939.1:0-1181 GCF_001594115.1 Trachymyrmex septentrionalis | reverse complement strand
AAATATTATCATAATTAGTTTCTAAGTCGTATCATTAAAAATCGTAAGTACTATATCCATTTAATAAAATTGTGCGCGAAAAAAGAAAGAACAACGTGGGGGAAAGCGCAACACAAGGAAAAGAGAGCGCAAATAATAAGTACAGAATTGCAACAGATAGAAGAGAAACACCTGTATCCTACAACGAATAGGAGAGACGGGACAATAGGTTAGAGAGAGAAGGAACAAAACCTCCTTCCCCCTTTAACATGGACCCCCGATGACGCGCTTTCTTTTCCTCGGACCCAGCGTCTGTGACTTCGCCCTCCCCACTCGCGCGATACTAGAGCTATCTGCTGGTTGCTGTATCCGTGAATTTGAATCGGTTGCTGTATCGTGAATTAGAATCGGTGACATAATTTTCACTTACTCGTATATTCTGTTGAAAGTTATTCAATTTATATAGCAATGTTAACGAATGCCTCACGGAAGACATGAATTACTTGCAAGCGATTTACTGACCAATTATTCAAAATTTTATGATATTCTAATTAAAGAAACATATTTATTAAAAAATTAAAAATTAAAAATTAAAATCTCAATAAAATGATCAAAGAAAAAACATTTAACCTTTAATTGGTACCAAAAATCGACTTTTTCGGGAAAGTTTTTTTAAAATTATTTTTCAAATCATCCTATCTTCCAAAAGAAAGGTATAATTTTTGATTTAGTAGACAGGGCTTTATTGTTCTCTGATTGTGAATTCTATTATAAGAATCTTATATTGATTGTTAATATACTAATAGAGAACGATTATCCCCTCAAATTTATTTTTGACACAATCAATGTTAGAATCAGAAGTATTCAGTATGGAGGAGCAGTAATATGTAATTGCACGAACAATAGTAATAAGACAAGGGATGTTACATCATAGTTTACTATGTCATTTGTTCCATCGATAACAGAGAAATTCAAAAAATTTAATAGAGAAGATATCAAAGTTTCCTATTATAGTTCTAATGGAATTGTTATTCGCAGACTCTAATACTTATAAAAATTTAAAACGTAATCCAGTAAATAACATTATTACAGAATTAAAATTATTATTAAAAGGTTGGAAGCATTACGGATACCTTTCGGATTATAATTATAATAATTTAACAAAATAAACAAAATAAATGGCGAAAAAGAGTCGTCGCATA
>NW_017303938.1:0-1179 GCF_001594115.1 Trachymyrmex septentrionalis | reverse complement strand
TTGAGCTAAAAAATACGCGATGACTTTTTACTACACCTAATATATTATATAAGATTATTTTGCAATAAGATTATTTTTAACTAACAAGGAAAAATATCACTTTTGAATTTTTGTTAGAAAAAAAGTAAAATTTCTTAAAAATATATTATGAATGTATTTTTTTTTATTAATCACCTATCATCATCATGTACCCAAATTTTACATATGTATTAGTGAAATAAGTATTAGTACTATATATTAGTTGAACTCAACAAAGTGAATTTGTTAATTCTATTTTTATCTTAAAATGTTATCCAAATTTCGTAAAATATAAATTTTTAGCATATTCAATTGTTTTATAACATGAATTTATATATATTATATTTTGATTTTCAAGCTTCCAATTATAACTAAAAAGCGGATATATTTTATCTTTCTCTTTAGCTCTATGCGTTTCGAAAAAATAACACTCGCTTGTTTGTACACTCGTCAGACTCATATTTACACAGTACACTTCAACTTCCTAGTAATATCCGGTTGAAGTTTGCTCGGCAAATTCGTCGGAAATCGCGGACATCAGCGTCCGATTTCGCTAAATCGTCTGATTTCGTCTGATTTTAATATTTATTTTTATTTAACAGATCAAAATTTGGTAAAATAAAATATATGTAAAATAAAAGCATAACTGAAGGAAATTAAAATCTGTAAATTATTTTTAATTTTAATATTCATAAATTTGTCATATAATTCTGGTATAGTTTCGATTTTTTCTTTGAAAAAGGTTTTGATAGATTTAATACACTTTAAGAAAAACTTTGTAGTATATTTTTAAAGATTTGGGTCTTACCAAGTGTGAGAATTGATCTCGATGATCGGTCAACTTCGTTTTAGCATGTTTTGTTACCGAAACAACTTTACATACACATAATCTGCCTACATAACGTGTGACATAGAACGACTTGATGCAGTAAAGTCGATAAGAGCGGCGAAAATTGATCAGTAGTTGTCGCCATCTCGTAGCCATTCACTTAAAACAGTGAATAAAGTCACCCTTAATGGCGAAGTGGAAAAAGTTCGCGCAGTTGTATCTTTTGTTTATATTATTATCCCTTATTTATTATTATGGAGATCTTTACATCAACCTATTGATCGAATGCGGAACTAAAATGCGAAATTTTTGAACATACCTTGATAACAAAA
>NW_017303937.1:0-1179 GCF_001594115.1 Trachymyrmex septentrionalis | reverse complement strand
AAAGACATCCTGTATCTGATTTTGGACTTTCACCGCCTAAGTAGGTTATTAAATATAATGCTGTTTTATCTAAACACTGCGTGTTTATATACATTTTTTTAAATGCATGCTTATTTGAAAATTTTTATTAATTATTGCAAATCACAAAACGATAGAAAATTTTTCTGTTTTTTGAACATGCGATCAAAAGAAATCAAATGCGATGAAAAATTATTTTTACAAGTTAAATAAAAGCAAAAGAAATCAAATGCGATGAACAATTATTTTTACAAGTTAAATAAAATCAATTATTTTAGTTAATATTACATACATTATATCTTTGGACTATATCCTTGAATTTACAACCCCGATGAACTTAGAGTCCGTTGTATTGAAGAAAGACGGATTGTTTTAATTCTAATTGTAAATATAATTAAAATATGTGACAATATTAAGATTAAAACAAATGAATAAATATATTAACTTTTTGTAAGAGAATTAAGCGTCAATTACGGTTAAAGTTAAATGTTAGAATAATACATCTATATACATTTAAATAAATTTTTTTTGCCAAATATTATATAACTGCGCGCTAATTATACCTTCGATAAATATTGTTACATATGGACATGCCTCGGTAGTTTAATTATACTCGTATTAGAAGGACGCTTGCACGGAATTCGGGAGATTCGAATTCGAATATATAGATGTGTCTGTGACTGAGGTGATATTTTTTATAATATTTTATTAAGTATTAACGAGGAGACACAACCTAAATTAATCCTTCCTGATTTTAATAAGCTTTGGAAAAATAATAATTTATAATAAGCTTACATTAAAGAACTTTGGAATAATATGTTAAAAAAAATAGACGAAAATAAGTGAGATACGATTTTTTTTTATAAATGCTGAGTGCAGGCATTAAGAGAGAAAAATCTTTTCTTGATAAAACTCTGATTTTTTTTCTTTCAGAATGTAGGTATATATTATCTAAACTGTGAAAGATATAAGAAAATGTTTAATAAGTGTTTTATGGTTTTAAGTGTGCTTTACAACAGAGCATATTTTTTTGAAAATATATTTTTCAATACATCTCCGCCCCCATCTTTAATTTTTAAATATTTTTAATTTTTATAATGACAAAAATTAAATAGCATTTTACACTAAAAACATGATTAATAATATTGTCAGTATTTGTTG
>NW_017303936.1:0-1177 GCF_001594115.1 Trachymyrmex septentrionalis | reverse complement strand
AAATAAATTGAGAGCCGATAAATTATCGGATTCACACAATCATTTTTTGAAAAAAATTTGTACAATAATTTTTCGTAAAGATATCATATTTTTTATCAGATAAAATTTTATTGTGTACAAACTTGTCGATTTATCATTAGAGATATTTTCTGAATAAATATTGCAAATGCGAAATACGTGAGCAATTGATAATTACTAATTGGTTCCGTTTTTTCACATATAGATATTAATTTATTTTTATGTTATAGTTAGACGAGGTCAAATGATAATGTTTCTATTTCAAAAAATACAATATTTAAAAGATTCAAAGGGTGTCTAAAAAATAAGCTTTAGAAAAACGCGAAAACTGCTTTTATTCGAATCATATTTTTAATCGAACGAAAAAATATATCATATCCATGCATGAGTATCCCATATGTACATCGTGAGGAACAAAGCTTTTAATATTGGTCTATTTTTTTCATTTCCCTCCATTCCTATTTCTTCTTCTCTCGCGTTGCAACTATATACATCGGAGACTGCGTTGCTACTGTGCAGTGTTATATACTGTTCGGAATAAAACGAGGCGCAACCTCCTCCTCCTTCTCTTCCCTTTCCTCCCTCAAACCGGAAAAGTTTTATAGTTGATCGTATACATTTTGACCGGTTGAAGCATACAAGGGCGCGAATACAAGTACGCGAGCACGCCAACAATTTAAAACTGAGAACGGAATGAGTTTTTTTAGAAAGAAGATTTTGGAGCCGAAAATAATTGTTTTACTGCGTACTAAATATTTCATAAAATGAAAATTTAAAAAGTAAAGAAAAAAAGTAAAGAATAAAACGCGGCAAGGAGATATAGAGAATTCATAATTTGTTAACAAGACTGACTTATATTCATAAAATATAAAATATAAAACAAAAGAAAGATAAAAAAAAATAAATAACGACAAGGGACACAAATATATTTGGACAATGTTAGTTTAAAAAATGTTAATTTAAGAAATTACAATCTCATTTACATACATAAAAAGAGAAGATGAGTGGTGTTCTTTCTATAAGTCACTTATAAGTTTAGGATTTTGTAATCTTCCCCTGAGGCAAAGAGAGGGGACAATCCACATTTTTTCAACTTCTTTAACAGCGTGACAAGAGAGAAGAACTATAGCTGTACAATTCTCTTGAGAAATTATATATA
>NW_017303935.1:0-1177 GCF_001594115.1 Trachymyrmex septentrionalis | reverse complement strand
TATTTCTACAAAAATAATGGTACGTTACAGTGTCATAGAAGTAAAATTATTATCTCAAATTAAAATAGCGGAATAAAATTTAAAATATCACATATAGCGAGCAATCTTTGTCCTGCATATCTCCGAAATAATTTCTCGGACGCAATTTTACGAGCTATTATGTACCTTCGTAAGCCATAGGTGGTCGTAACGAAAACCAGAATAAATCTCACGGGTGATTATACGCGGTCCACTGTGTCCACACATCAATGCATTCTACCTGTGGTCTCCGCCGTGGCTAAGCATAAAATGAGAATTTTGAATTTCCAGGGATCAGCATACTTTACCGCAAACCCATAAAGCAACCGCCGAATTTGTTCTCGTTCCTCAGCCCTCTTAGTCTCGACGTTTGGATCTACATGGCAACGGCTTATCTCGGGGTCTCTGTGCTCCTCTTTATATTAGCCAGGCAAGTGAAACCACTTTAAATTCCTCCGACAAAACGTTGTGACACTATTCTGGAAATTTGATCTCTTATCTAATCGATGCGATCGCATCTCCCTTAATGATGCATCGATAAATTAAATACGAAGGAAACTTGAACCTATCTTACTTCAATGATTTTTGTACGTCTTCGTTTCATAAATTTAAATAATAATCAAAATTTTATATCGATATTTGTTTCTTAATTTTTCACGATGAGGATATCTAATGAGAAATTTAATTTTTCGATTTGTTTTTAATATAATTCTCACAGTTGTTTTACATAATGTATTAGCTATTTTGTGCAAATCATTTACAAGGTTAATAAAAATTTATTCAAACGGTATGTGTTGAGATGAATTTATTATAAGATAAATGCAAAAATGCTTAAGGTAGACTTTTTATATAACAAAAATGTTCAATGCCATTGGATCAGAACGTATTTGGAATCATTAAATTTAGATTCACGCCGTACGAATGGTACAACCCGCATCCGTGCAACAAAAATCCGGACCGTCTGGAGAACCGCTTCAAGTTCTTTAACTGCTTGTGGTTCACCATTGGCTCTCTAATGCGGCAGGGTTGTGATATTCTGCCAAAGTAAGCCCTTTCACGCATCGAGATAATGATCTTCATGCGCAAATAGGTGCTCATCGCATTTGCTGCATGTCACACTGATGATGTCACGCTGATTATCCCTTAATAAAACTAAATA
>NW_017303934.1:0-1176 GCF_001594115.1 Trachymyrmex septentrionalis | reverse complement strand
TCACCCGTAATCCGATTGCATAAGGAAATCTGCTGTGAACGCGCGACAAAGTTGCGCCACGCTCGTGAGTGCGGTTGCAGTACATATTGGAGAATCGCTTTCGGGAGATGAATTGGCAAACCATCTCGTGCGGGCTTGCCCACCTTGGCCCCGTCGGATTAAGACCCAGGTGGCTCCGCAAGATTAGGGCACTCACTAATACTCTGCTAGAAAGGAGAGAAGGATGGATGCGAATTCTCGAGCCTGTAGAAACCTGTGGTGCTGTCATCACATTTGAATTAAAGCGTGAAAACGAAGATGAAATGAGCAGCCTGCAATATCTGCTCATTGCCATGGAATGTGCATTGTCTCACTCGCTCGTCTGCTCTCTGTCGCTCGCACCGACGGATCGTGCCGCTCGATTGTGCCGCTCGCACCGACGGATGCATATTAGAAGATTTGATCTCTCACGATGGATCCGCTCTCATTCGCACTTATACCTCGTATTTTTTCACAATGATACCTTATTGCGCTTGATTTTACCACCGTTCCCTCTAAATACTTTTACTCCTGCGTTTTTTATTGTTAGTTTAATAAAAAAAGATATTAAATAAAAATCTATTGTGTGGGTATCTAACAGGGATACATAAATTCGCAAAAACTGCATAAAAGGAAATTGAGGTAAAAGATAAGAATCTATTGTCCTTTTCGAATGTGTTCTCTTTCATGACAGTATCTCAATTTTTTTTTATTATGCAGTTTTGCACAGTTTTGAATCCCTGATAGATACCACATCCTTAAAGATGTAATAAAACTCTATTGTTCCTTTCGGATGTGTTCTCTCTCTCTCATGGCGTTATTTCAATTTTCATAAGAGTGTCTATTTTTATGCAATTTTGTGTCCTCGATAAAAACTACATCCGTTAACATGTTCGATTAACAATAGTATATAAATGCGTATGGACGATGTGCTTTTTCGTCATACATACTTTTTTTGTGATTTTGAACGTATTATTTGTGTATTACAATGAAGTCTCATAGTAAAGAAGTCGAAGAACTACCGACGAAGTTTTCTGAGAAATCTTTAGAACAACTATTAGATGAGGAAGAGGAAGATGAAATGGGTTCTATAATCGATTTAGTATATCAAACGTGGATTACGAATACATTTATCAAAAATTTGCGAATGATGATTGG
>NW_017303933.1:0-1176 GCF_001594115.1 Trachymyrmex septentrionalis | reverse complement strand
CTCTCTCTCTCTCTCTAATTGTAAATTTTTCTCGATTTGCGGTTTTTTCAATAAGATTTGCCAACTGCTAACTTACTAAGAGAATGAAAAACAGTACACAGTTGGAAAAAATATATCGAATTTAATAATAAATTCAAATAAATAAAACTTGTCACTTTTCATATTTTCCTTTCACAGTCATCCACGGAAAAACGGAAAACAATGTAAATTTCACAATTTTATATACCCATGCGTTCATTTAACCTTATTAGTATCTACTAAACCTATTTCATATTATATTAGAATTTACTCTATCAAACGATATAATAAAAATAAGAGAAGATTAGAGACGCACAAATATAAATCTGTAAATCTCGATCTACATAGCCAATCCGATACGTCAATTTTTAAAATGACGCTTCGAGATTGGTTGATGCGACAAGCTGTTTGCAACCTGCAACTCGCGTTCTCCGTCTTGTGTAGATCGCTTTTTATGTTTTAAAAGAAAATTCTGCTCTTCAAAACAAGGTTGGCAAGTAACGCGTTACTTTTAATTAATGGAAAAAGGAGTTATTTTTTTCAATAGCGAATGACTTTTTCAATCCGTTACAAGTAACGAATGACTTTTCCAATTCTAATATTACTATTACCGTCATAAAAAATTCATTACCAAATCGTTATTATGATTGTTATTACGGCTGTTATTTTATTGATCGTTATCTTGTTATATATTATAATGCGTTACTTTTTATTCGCGTTACTTGTAACGAGTAACGTGCATTGTGTACGATTTAGTGCTTCGTACGACAAATTTTTCAAGTCTGTTGTTAATTAATTGAATATGATAGAGACATTCGAGGATATCTCTGTTCTGTACACAATACGACAAAAATGCACAAATAAAATAGTATCCAAAATATATAGCATTTATGTTGTATTGTACGAATCACTAAATTGTACACAATGCGAATAACTTAGAAGTGATACGATCAATATGATCTTATAACGTATACGGACGTCGCAGTGTGAATTTTACATTAATAGCACTGAAAAAAATGATCTTTTAGTTGAAACGAAAATTATCCGTGTACGAAAAATTAGCTAACTAAAATAAATAAATTTCTAGCAAGTACTGCGATATTAAATATATATTGCATCTAATCGTATAGATGACAGAGATAGAATTTAGATTTGTGC
>NW_017303932.1:0-1175 GCF_001594115.1 Trachymyrmex septentrionalis | reverse complement strand
TGATAATTGATTGTAATTCGCTATTAGCCTTCGAAAACGCAATTGGAATCGCATGACCGCGTTTAGCGCGTTAAATGCGGCGTGGCCTAGGCGAACCCGAGTGACCCCGTGGTGTGCTCGCCAGGTACGAGGTCGTACCTGAACACGCACGCGTAACGGCTGCGGACGAGCACCCCGAAAACGACGTTAAATCAGCAGCACGCGGCGCGCAGCTATAGCTGTGAGGTATTCGTCTCGAGGTTGCGCTCGGGTGGTTGCACCACCTCGGGTAATTTTTCAAAGTGTGTTGCCGACTTTAACTGTGCATTCGACTCTGACTGGCTAAGTTTACCTCGTTCATGAGGATCGGGGCGGAAACAAAACGTAGAAGTCGAAAAGGCTATGAACTGCCCACTGTGATCTAAATAGACTAATCATAGTCGATTATTCTCTTCACATTCGATTCGACGCGACTTTAGAAGTCCTGGGCTTAACGAAATATTGCGCAATGAAAGAAACATTAAGAACAGGAATAAACATTAAGTATTACGAATACAGGTTAAACGTAATATTTGTGTGTACTGTGTCTTAATAATTTATGTTCGTTATGAGTTGCGTTTAATCTGTATTCATATTTCTTTTGTTTGTTATGTATTATATTCATTCTTTGATATTTCTTTTATTACGCGCTTATTATCGATCTATAATTCCTATGTATCAATAAATCTGTAAAATTCAGTACAATATGTTAGTCTATATATCTTTTTATAGATAAATATAAAAGATATCCACTCTTGGCCATTATGTACGTTTTATTATTTAAAATGTAATATAAGAAAATTGGTTCAATGATATTTCAATATTAATTATTTACAAATTCACACTACTTTTGTTTTCGTAGAATTTATTTTATAACATACATAACGTTGCTCGGCGGAAACCGCGAGAAGGTGGTGGTTTCTTCCGTCAAGAGGGAAATGTAAAAAATTTACTTAAAATTTATGTGTTATAATATCACGCTTACGCGATATAAAATAATAGAAATTATAAGTTTAAATTATTGCATTAATAAAAAAATTAATTTTTAACTTTAAATCTTAAAATAAATTATTTTTTACATTTTCCTGAGAGCGTGTGTGTGTGTTTTTATACGTTTATTTTCTTTGAATCTAGTGTCTGTCTCATTGAAAAAAAAA
>NW_017303931.1:0-1169 GCF_001594115.1 Trachymyrmex septentrionalis | reverse complement strand
AAAATGTAGACCAAACAGGTAAAAGAGCTCATTGAGCTCTCAGTGAGTGGTCGTGCTTCTTGATGCACCCATTATCATCCCTGAGTTCGAGCGTTTAATGTCTTCTCGCGTGATCTACTCGTAAATGCTATGAAACAAAAAGAATGACGATAGACAAAATTGGTCAAAATGTACATCTCGGCTGCTGATTTAATTAATCATTTTGATGCATATTGTACCAATTTAGTACATTATTCTTTGAATACATCGCTAAGATTAAAATAATTGAATAGAAAGTTACTAGCTAGTATGTATATCAAGTGCACGATGTAAACTAGGCAAATATACAGCTTTATGGCGCGGTTCTATGATGCGGAATTGGCACAATGCGGCGGAGTTTGAGAAACGTTCGTAATTGGTCATGGCTTCATTTTGCTGATTCCGCCGTTTTCTGTTGCGCAAATTTATTTTTTTTACGGATTCCGCCGATGCCTGCGTGTGTGCGTGTGCATGTACATAGATTTATAAAAACTAACCTCGTTAAGGTTTAAATGAAGAAAACTGTCTCCTATAAGCGCATGGTTAATTAACATGCTGAGACGTGTTTGAATTTCCATCTGGGTGTTCTCCGGATGTCATCCTTGTTTAACATTCGGTAAATAACAAGAATGGAATGATACTTGGATTACAATATAAGTATGGACACTGGGCGTCAGCACCTTTGGTGGGGTAGAAAAATCATTCTATAGCTTTATACTCAAATTTATAAACGCCTTTCAATGACTTGCCGTCATGTTGTAGGTTGAAAAAGCGCTTATCACTTTGAGTATTTATAAAACTGTAGAATGATTTAAAAAAAAAAACAATTCGGTCGTGTCATGAAAATTGTTTATAGTGAGTATATTTTAAAATCAAAATTATATAATAATATAATGTTAACGAACTCATTATACGAACTCATATAAAGATAATATTCACATTAATAATAATAATATTACGCTCGCGCAGCTGATTTACGAAGTCGCGCTCGCGGATGCGCACACACTCCCGAACCGTTGAAATGAACAGCACGAATGTTAAGAAGAAGAACAAGAAGCGTTTATTAATACAGAATACAGAACAGAACACCGCGAAAGATATTAGAGCAATCAAGAGATACGTCCGTACGCGCCGACAGCTCACATCCAAAT
>NW_017303930.1:0-1164 GCF_001594115.1 Trachymyrmex septentrionalis | reverse complement strand
TATATATATATATATATATATATATATATATGTATATATATGTATATGTATATGTATATTTATATATAATTAATTTATTTCTGCAAAAATTGAGATCACTTGAGTTGAATTATTCATAAAAAGTTAATTTATCTTTAAAATATAACCTTTGTTGCAAAACACAAGTTAATATTCATATAAAATCGTGAGCAGCATTAATATTAGAAATATGTGTTTCCATGTCATATAAACATTAATATAGGACACTGATTTGACTTACTATTAGTCTCACAAAGACTAATTCTACATATGATAAAGCGTCCGTGAATTTTAAATAAGATTTCCCCAGATTTTCGCTGATTCATAGATAGTGGGAATAAAAAAGTGCGTAATATAATCACGGTATATAACATCGACGATATTTAATTTAACCCAGTAATTATCCTCCAAAACCGGACACACAGGCAGTCAGGTACAACTGATAACCTGCATACCGTGGGTAACACTGCTCTTCCCGCTGTTACCAGAGTGGCCTTAAAGAAGAAAAAGGATGTATAATAACGACAGTTTCATCGGCCGAGCAGCCACGCGTATCGGGCCGGTCGAGAGAATCACCGTACGACGAAACGGTTGTGCAAAATGGAATTCAGAACTGCGGCCCGATGATTCCGCGAACCGGAAATGATGAAGACCTGGACGCACGATTATTATCTCGCGTCTTATCGTAACGTCCTACGAGATCCGTCGCTTTCGCCATGCCGCGCCGTCGCGTTAGGAGATCATTTTCACGGCACGTATGCGTATGAGAAATCGGTAACGCGACATTATGCAGGTAAGTTCCGGCCGGCAGCATTGCAGTCGCGTGGACTCGTGACAACAACGCGACGCGGCGGCTGCGATACGATCGAGAATGAGAAGAAGAAGCGTCTCTTTCCTCTGCATCCGTTATCCGGATCGCAATGCTTTCTTGAGTAGCGTGTGACTTAATGAAAACGTCATGCACTAACAGTTTTAACGCTGTGTTAATGAAGACGAAGGGCCAATAGTACATTGATTGCTAAAGCAAATTATATTCTAATAATATTTCTACGATTATAGAGATTATTTTACTTTTTTTCTTATTTCACGTGATGATCTTTGTTTTATTTTTTTCCCTTGTGGAAACCGAAGTCCAAGTATAATATA
>NW_017303929.1:0-1164 GCF_001594115.1 Trachymyrmex septentrionalis | reverse complement strand
TCACCGACTCGTCCAGATCGAGGAGACGAAACTCGGTCCTCCTGACCACCCTCACTCCCTCTCGATCCTTAAAAAGGGAGTTGAGTCTCTCTGCCAAGGAATCCCCCTTTGTCCTTTCCTGGGATCTCC
The DNA here is from genome assembly GCF_001594115.1 of Trachymyrmex septentrionalis. Classification (NCBI taxonomy): domain Eukaryota; kingdom Metazoa; phylum Arthropoda; class Insecta; order Hymenoptera; family Formicidae; genus Trachymyrmex; species Trachymyrmex septentrionalis. Next base: position 1,035 of record NW_017303929.1, on the reverse strand, counting down.
ACCAGAAGACTACCAGTCTGTGCCCGCCTGATCCTTGTATCGGTGATGTCCAGTTCTTCCAGCGGAACACCAATCCTCGCTTCACCCATTACGTCCGCATATGACGGGCCTCCCTCGTCACAGCGGATCATAACGACAGCAGAGTTCCGCTTTCGGGTTCCCGCGCGAGCTGTCTTTTTGGGAGGAACCGTGGTTCTAACCCCAGATATGGAACGAGCCCGAGGATCTCTCCCGGAAACTGCCACCTTATCGCGAGTTTTCCGCGTAGTCATTGCATAAGATAGGTCCTTTCTCACCGTCCTAACACTACTGGCACTGTCCGACGGCACATCCGATTCACGCGCGGGCAAGCCACCGCCACGGTTGGCAGTCACCCCTTTTTTCTTCTTTCTCCTTCTTCTTTTTCCCAAAATGGTCTCCCAAGGCTCACTCTTCTCGGGACCTGAGGAAGGAAGACAGTACGGATGATCCCTTTTCCACGGATCAATATCCCCCCGTACTTGGACCTCGGCGGGGAACACGGTCCGATCCCTCTCGTCAACCAACTTCCTCCGCACAGATAAGTCTTCTGTCAGCACCTTGGTGACTCCCCTCAACGCAGGGCGATGTGCGGGAGGAATATCCTCAGCTCACAAGGAGCACCCGCGCCCAGAGGAGAGGCGCGCGAAGATCGGCCAGTTTCCCCATGCTCTTTTCGTCTTGACGCTTGATAGCCAAGAATAGCTCCTTCCATATCTCCTTCCTCAAGATTTTTCCTTCCTCACGGAGACTATCTCTGTCTCTCTGGATAATCTCCATTTGTATCTTGAGCGCTTCCATTTCTTGCTCAAGCTGGAAGCATCGTCCTTTCATTGTCTTCGCTGGCTCCTGAGTCCTGGCCGAGTCCGCCGCCCTCGCCGCTAACTGTTGAACAGCCTGTTTGGCCACCTCGACTCCAACGATGATCCGCCGACGAAAATCGCCCCTCATCGTCGACGTTTTCCGCTGCGCGCTGCTTGCCTCGTCCAGAACTAGCAGAGTCTCAGCCATTATTTT
>NW_017303928.1:0-1160 GCF_001594115.1 Trachymyrmex septentrionalis | reverse complement strand
CTCTCTCTCTCTCTCTCCCTCCCTCTCTCCCTCCCTCTCTCCCTCTCTGCCTCCCTCTCTCCCTCTCTCCCTCACAACGACAATTATTGTACATTTATATCCTGTTGAAATTTTTGTTAATTATATAGAAATTCGTGCACCATATCCGCGCTGTGTATATGCTCTTATCGTCCATGTATTGTATTGTATTTTTAAATTTTGAGAGCCCGATTAATATTTATATTTTTATTAAAATCAAGAGTTTTATAAAATTAATACTTTTAATTGAATGAACTCTTATCACATAAAAATATCTTGAATTACTATCCACAAGAATATTTGAATACCTTGCTACGCAATTGTGATTAACTATCTCGCTTCATTTATGATAGTTTCACAAAATCCACAAATATTTGCTAAAACCTGCTAAAAATTATTTTTCAGCTAAAATTAAATTTATTTTTTCATACACATTTATTATATATTGAAGATGTATAAATAATTTTACTGTAATATATAATTTTGATTAAGTACATCTAATGAATCTATTTCACTTCTTTTAAAAAAATAGTTCTTTCGCGCGCGATGCTTAGAAATTGCAAAATCAGAGTATTAATCATAAAACTTTATCCCTAGGATGTAAAAAGGAAAGTAAAAAGTAAAAATTTTAACCATTGAAGTTAATGAAAAAATTTTTTACTTTTCACTTTTCATCCTAGAAAAAAAGTTTCATGATTGATACCCTGGATATCTGGTCTATTAATCATAAAACTTTATCGCTAGGATGAAAAGTGAAAAGTGAAAATCTTAACCATTAAAATTAATGGAGAAATTTTTCACTTTTATTTTCCATCCTAGGGATAAATTTTCATGATTGTTATACCCATGTAATTTTCCCCTATGACGGAATCGTGAAAAGTGAAAACTCACGTGAACTGAGGCTTTATTCTCGAAAAGTATCGCATATGAAAAACTAAAGAAATACTATAGTATTTCGTCTTTAGTTTTTCGTAGCGATACTTTTCAAGAATAGGGGTCCTGGACGATCATGTAACTTTTAAATTGCGGAAACATGAAATTTTTCGTATGATCTTGTTAACCATGAAATTTGTAAGCAGAAAGATGGAAATATAGGAAAATATAATACAGTAATCCAGTAATATCTATATCGTCTTTTATAT
>NW_017303927.1:0-1155 GCF_001594115.1 Trachymyrmex septentrionalis | reverse complement strand
TTTTTTTTTTTTCAAGGATGGTTGTATTTTCATTCTCTTGGAGTGACAGTTCACTGAAGGAGTGAGTGTATATAATATTCTTTAATTTAACAAAAATTTATTTATCATAACTCATCTTAGTAATAACGCCGAGTTAAAAATTTCATTTACAATTATGTGCAAGATTATTAAAAAATTTGTATTACAAATAAATGTCTGCATATAGTGCGTACAAATTTTGAGATTTATTATTCAGAAAGATCGCAGACAGCAGCTCGCTCGGAAATCAGAAACTGATGTATCAGAAAGCAGGCACGCGCGTGAATGTGACATGCGTGTGTCGATGCACGAGATCGCGCTCTCATCGATTTTTTTTATACTGGCTGGCACACGGCGTCGCATAAGCGAATTCCACCAAAGACCGCGACTTCCGGACCTTCGGAGCATCCCGAAGCCGAAAGACGAGGCGGCGAAGCCGCAGATTGCGCAAGGTCCACGTCATTTGATCTGAACAACTCATGAGATGTATGCGTATAGCGAAAAAATACACTCGCAAGCGTCACATCCACCGATCTTTATATACCACGGATACGGTGTCGCTGTGCTGGCAACAGGAAACACGTCGTGATCTTTCAATATCAAAAATCTTTCAGGAAGTTTAATCAGAGCTGAATGACCAAGATACAGTGTGCGCATAATAACGTTTAACATACATTTGAGATGTATGTGTTAAATACAATTCACGTAGCTCGGAGAGTCATACACAATAAGAATAAAAAATAAGTATAATTATCGCTAAAACGGTAACTGTGCGAAATTAATAATTGAATTTTGTACTTTTATTTAATCTTTTTAACCAATAGAACTTAGCTTAATATAAATGGTCCATATAAATAAATTTGCTTTGTTTTAAAATTAAACCAAGATGTAATTTCCGTAGAAAATAGAGAGCAGTGGCATTAAAAAAATGAAAATATAACCTATATTATTATTCGAAAAAATATGTGCAAAAAAGATAGAATCTTATGACATGAGAAATCTTCAGACAAAATCTTAGGACGAAATATACGCACGACATGAAAACCGAACTGTCAAATATTTCAAGCTATTAATCTCCATTTGACGGCTCAGTTTTCACATCGCGCGTTCTTGAGAATCGAGATACAAAAGAGGATT
>NW_017303926.1:0-1155 GCF_001594115.1 Trachymyrmex septentrionalis | reverse complement strand
TTTTTTTTTTGGCTTAAACGAAATTCAGTCTCAAATTTTTCCGAAATATAAAGGCAGAGTCTAATAAACTCTTCTTAAACTAATCAAGAAAACTATTTGGTAATGCATTTTTTATAATGTAATAGAGATATTGAAAAGTAACTCTGAATTTTTAAATATTTTTTGAAAGCCTTGAACTTAAAACAACTTGGACTGAACAATAAAGATTCAGATTACAGAGAGAGGAAGTAAAAAAATGTAATTGCAGATGGATAATTAAATTTTCATACGTATTTAAAGGAGAAAATTATTTCAAATTAGACTTACTGCCGTTTCATTGGATCAACGTAATTTTTTTCTTTATTTTCATTTTATTTTCATTTCTATATTGTCTTACTGACACATAGGCTGACCCAGCGACACATATATATGCACTTGGACTCAGACCTTACCGTTGGAAAGGTCTGGTAATATTTAAATTTCTCACGAAGCGAAAATATAAATTTACTTGCGACCGACCGGTAATGAAACAATCGGCGATTTTTTTTGTCTGCGTGTAGTACTTCTTATCTGAATAATCTGATCGTTCCTCCTCCCGTCGTTCAATCGGGACGAGGATCGACGCGACGCTTTGACGGGTAAGGATGATCTCAATTAAACGGGTTTATCCGAGTCGACGGGGGGTCGGCAGCAGCGCAATGAGGGTCGACGGGACATTTGAATATGAAATCAGCAGACGATATGATGTCGAGACGGCGACTTGAGATGATCGCAGGGGATGAAGAAGGGTGAATCGCTGTACTGTGTCGTGAGAAAGGATAACGCGGCAAGAATATCTTCTTTCGGGGTGTGAATGTCCCTCGTGACAATCGGCGGCGGCCACCTGAGGTTACAGTTCGCCGACTCCGAGGGGTTGTTGTCGGTGTTTTCTTCGGGCCTCGTTATGCAATGTGCTCGTGACGCTGTCCTGCGCAATAAATTGTCGCTTGTGCGGTCAGGTGTTCATCAATGCCGGGAGATTAACGTGAAACTGGCCGCTATTCAAGTACAAAGAAGGGTTGCGTCCTTTGTGGACCGCGTGTGTCATACGAATAACGATGTCGGCTCTTTATCGCCGAGACAACGGTGGTAAACGCTGACATAATTTCGTAGGGAGGCTTATTTTTCTCTGCAGTT
>NW_017303925.1:0-1155 GCF_001594115.1 Trachymyrmex septentrionalis | reverse complement strand
ATTGGTTCGCAGTACTTTCGCCAATTTTACGTAAATTATTATAAGAGAATTATTTATCTAGCGATATTTTCGATATTGCGATTTACACGGAAAGAATGGATTGCTGGATATTTAATTAAGGAAATTTACGTTTCTGTTTTTGTAAGCCATGCATACAGTGCTTGTATAAAGATACAAGAATTATATTTTAAAAGGAATTTTTATAATCGATAATTCTCTGCACAAAGTCATAGTGCAATAATTGAATCAAATAATTCTTTTTAATTTTTTATGTTGCACGTTACAATCAATCATTCGAAGTATTTGAAAATTTAGTTAGAACGCTCAAACTGATTGCTAGAACTTAAAACTTTTTGCAACATTGTCATTAAAACTTAAGCGTTCTATATGTAATAACATAATTATTTTGATAATCCAATAGAATATATCTGGCTAAATTTCTAGATTCTTCAACCAAATTGGTTTTCCTATGAAATATATGACTTTAAAAAAAAGGAAAACATTAAAAAATAATGTAACTTTCAGACTAATGTATCATTTAAATTTCCATTATACGATCGATTTAAATTACAGATACATTAACGGAGAGAAATGATTTTTGCTGAGAAAAGTTTTAAAATTTTATCGAATGCAGATCTGAAAATAATTTTAGAACATTAAAATAATTATGTTGGAAATTAAAAGATGACGATGTGAGCAATGCTGCAAAAAATATTGATGTTCCAGCCATCAGTTTAAATTTCCAACAGAATTAAATATTTGGATGGTCTAACAAAATTATTTTCAGATCTGTTCAGTAAAATTTTAGCAAAATTATATTTTTTGTATTATAATTACAGATCAATTGACTCTTTTTTGTTGCAAAAGACCAGTGCAATGAATATATGTCTATTCAGTGCTAAAATACGATAAGAGAAAAGAAACCGAGTTTGTTTGACGTGATAATAGCGTGTTCCTATCTTTATTTTTCTTCCGCTTACTTTTCCTCCCTCTCTTCCAATTGATAAGTAAACAGGAGTTAGGAGTTACGCGAGACTTTGCGGTAACTGTTCTTTCTTGTTGCTTAATTAAATTTCGATTTTTTTCACTCTTCAAATGATGCAACGTTATCGTGCCACGTGAGATACCTTGGACTTTTACATTCTTTGTACGAGG
>NW_017303924.1:0-1153 GCF_001594115.1 Trachymyrmex septentrionalis | reverse complement strand
AAACTATTTTTCAACTTAACAGAAAATTATTGACTAATCAAATAATATCGGCAAAAAATATAACACCTCTTTTGATAAAAAGATAAAAAATATTTTTCCTTTTTTGTTCAGTTTTTAGTCTGCCAATTTTAGATCTTATTAATAACAAGTCGGCAGTTAACTCTGATTGCCATTAATTTATCCGTAATAATAAATCTAGTATTTATACGACATCTTTCTTCTTGTACATACTTCTTAATATACTTAATCGCAAGTTTGTGCAATATAAAAATTAAACAATATTAAAATTAGACCAATAATTCCTCCCTCGAATTAAATAAGATTGACTTAAGTTGCTTTCCTTTTACGAAATAGTTGATATAAACGTCATTCCATTCCTTTTAGCATTCAATGAATAACAAAGATAAAGTACTTGTATCGATTGTCTCCTAAAAGGAAAGCAGCCTTATTGTCCTGAGATAAGAGCAACACGTAAATGTATTATATATTCTTACGTTTAAAATAAATCTTTACCCGATATTATAACGCATGATGCCACAGTATTTGAGGCGAAATCAATGTGCTAAATAATTTCATTCTAGTTTTAAAAATTCTTTATTTAAGAATAAAATATACATTTTTTTCTCAATAATAAATATCGTTCCTACATTGTTCCTACATCGATTCTATTTTATTAATATAAATCGAAGAATAAATAGCATTGGATCCAGAAATTTTTTTTCTATAATAAGTATAACCTTCATTTTTGTCATTTTCGTTTTATAACTTAAAAAAAAATTATCTTTTTTGAATTGTGATGATTTTGGTATCTTACAAAATTATAACAAATCCAAAATATTTCATCAAAAGTGACTCAATATCATTAACAATTTATTCAGTTTATCTTTTTTCTTTCAGTTATCTTTTAATCATTTTATTTATCTTCATAAACTAAAATAACAATTCAAAATAGAACAATTTCTTTTTCAAACTGTATTAATTCTAAATGTTCTCTACAAAAGATTTTTATTTATAAAAATGACACAATTCAAAATGTGTTACTCTGATAGAAGATATTAGACTTATGTAAATAATGACATTTTCTTGTATTATTATTAAGAGCAGTTGTAACTTCATTAAAAAATGAACAAAATTTAAATTTAAAAAAGAATTT
>NW_017303923.1:0-1152 GCF_001594115.1 Trachymyrmex septentrionalis | reverse complement strand
CCGCTTTCTTAAGTATAATTTCTCGCGGCACCTCGAAGTAACATCCCACGCGCATTGGATTGTGCTTATTCACATTTATTATCAAATTGAGAATTCGCGACAATCCCCACGCGCTGTCACGTTCCTGGAACTCTTCGAGCGATGTTAGGATAGGCTCGATGACGTGTCGCCCGTACCACTCACGCATATCGGTGCATCGATATATCTCGCTGTTCTTCGTAATTATGCTCTTATTAGCACGTTTATCCTTTGTCGCGAACAACTCGCCATTGAATGGTGTTCACTTTTACACTGCCGTGTCTTTTTACAGTGTCTCGCACTCGCTCGAGTACTACGCCAGCGTCTTTCAAAAACTGCTCGATGTGATTAGAGTTTATTACCGCGCTTGTCAATATACGATATTCGAACGCTGTTTCGATTTCGCGCCATCGAAGTCCATATCCGGCACCCACATGTACGAATCGTCCACGCACTGAATCCTTCAAACTTTCGAGCCTCGCGATACATGTGATCACTGATTGTCTCTTGTCGATCGATAATCGCAGGTGTTTGGTATGACTCTGATCTTCCAGAGATTCTATAAGCTTGTCGCATCGTTGTTCCCATGCGACATATTCTTTTTTGGTATTTAGCTAGATCGCTTGCTCTATCAAATCGCGCTCCATGTTATCGCTTGCATTAATTTTTCAGGCGCGGTGCGTCTAAATGGTCTCATTTTATACCATTTACTTAGTCACGTGACATTTATATCACATTACATTGATGATGATGTCACCGCTCAAACATGTGACGTATCGTATCATGTCGAATGTTCGTGAAAAATCTAGTCACGTAACATGTACACTATTTGTCGCAATTGTACATTGATAACAGCTGTATTATTACAACATATTGCAAATGAATAAAAATTTTTGCGTATGTACTAATTCAATTAATGTATGAAGAACTTGATATATAAGGTTATGTTTTTTAATTATTTCGAAATTTGTTACACATTATTTCATCACACGTACATTGACAATTTATATCTAAAGTATTAAAATATTTGAAGTTATATTCTTAAATGTATATAATACTAACATAAGTATCCAACCCAATTAATAGCAGTTTTAATTTTTCTTCAAAGATATTCTTATTGAAGGTCTTCTTAAT
>NW_017303922.1:0-1151 GCF_001594115.1 Trachymyrmex septentrionalis | reverse complement strand
AAAGAACTTATTATAAAAAATATCACTTCAGCCAGAGTTTGAACTCCTGACTTTCCGAAACGGACGTCTTACTAATTTGATCACCGAGGCATGTGGAGATAATTGTCGCGGTAATTATAGCAAGAAAATATTATTTTTTTCAAGGAAATATGTATACACAATAAAAATTAATCAAATAAAAAAAATTCTATCTTTAATTGAAGCGGATCTTGGTGTTTAATGTATGCATATGTGGTCGCAATCCTATATAGTTCCATGAATGACATACAAAATTGATCAGTCGATCTGTTGGGATTGCTTGCAGAGATTAGCGATTTTGAAAAGGAAGAAGAATATCTCAATATCCTTCGAGCACAAATTTATACGAGCAAAGAATATACTTTTCTATTGTTACAGCCCGATGAATGCTTTCCGGATGCGTATCGGATATTAGTTTCTAGAATCGAATTTCTTTATTTCGCAATGAAGTGCTATTACGATGACTCACATTTACGTTATACGTACGCGTACTTATCTGTGTAAAAGTGCGAAAGTGATATTAAAGGAGATTGCGTTGTACCTATGTGTTGCACGTATATTCCTTGGTTAAAATTGCAGCAAATAGTTCTTTTGCAATAAAGTTTATATAATATTTATTGTTAATATTTATTTATTTTATGTGAATTATAATTGTTGCAAAATTTTCATTGTGTAAGAAATTTAATTAATGATGCATGCAATAAAGAAATAAAAAGAAGGAGAAAAATCTAACTTTATTTTTTATAGTAATTAGGACTTGCTCAACTAAAGTAATCACCTTATCACTCGCAGTTAATAAAATCTGAGCTTAATTTTGCCATATTCGTGATACGGCAGCACGAGTGGCACGAGGATATTAACTCATGATAAAGTCCATAATCCTTGTTTACAAATTTATGAACGGATTGACAAGCGTAAAGCTTGACTGGCCGAGAAGAGACGCTTCACAGAAATTTGGAACAAAAGGGATCCTCGGCTCTGTCAAGTCAGGTCAAACACCGATACTGTATCGCTTCGTAACATCTTGACGTACGAAATCTGTCTACGATAACTATACTACGTCAAGTGACATAAAAACAGAAACTTGCAAAAAACAGATCCGCATTCAAATCTATTTTTTTATATACAAGTGG
>NW_017303921.1:0-1150 GCF_001594115.1 Trachymyrmex septentrionalis | reverse complement strand
GAGCCACGAAAAACAAAAAATATATATAGTGAGAACAGGAATAAGCTCTGCCACTCATTTCAAAAAAAGCCGCATGCATCGCAAAAACATTAAGTAGGCGGTAGGGTCGGTATGAAGAAGGAAAAAGGGAAATGGAGCGGCGATCAAGGCCCAAAGACAACTATGGGTTTTGGCGATAAACTTTATTTCGATAGCGCGATAACGATATTGTTTCCCGGCTCAACTATGGCGCGGGACGGTAGGGGCCCTTCTTTGCATACTCTTTCTTGCATCGCGGTCAGGTTTTCCGTATCATGCCCGCTCTCCCGCATCCGTAGCAAAACGGATGGTCTCGGATGTACGGGCAATCGGTGTATCTATGGGTTTCCCTGCCACAGTTCCAGCACCCGCCCGGGTCGCTGGTCCTCCTACCGTGTATTCTGCCGGTCCCGTCGGGCCTCCGCTGCGGTGTTGGCGATCGCGCCCCTCCCCCGGCCCCGGAGGTGTTTCGTTCCTCCCTTGTTCCTTTCTGGGAGGCTGGTGTTCCAGGTGGTATAGGGTCGGTCTGTTGGGCCGCATCCCGGGTGCGGGATGGTCCGTTTCCTACCTGCACAGCGGCGTCCCGGGTGTCGGACCGCTCCTTTACTACAGCTCCCCCGGTGCCGCTGCGCCGATATTCTTCCGCCACTTCTCTCGCCTCTCTTCAAAAGGTCGGATAGGCTTGGCGGATTCCCTGAAAGACCGCATTATATCGTCTTCTGAAAGTCTCTCCTCTCTCCCCCATCCTCTCGGGGCAACACCGTTCAATAGTCTTCGAGATCCACCACCCAGCGACTACTCCGATACTGATAACTGCAAATGTGAAGCTAGGGATTAGCAAGGCTAAGAAATGAGGTATGGTTTGAGATCCTTTACATGCAATTTTCCCACCCGAACACCTTCGAGACTCGCCAACTATACCACTGGAGAAAGAATCCCACTAACCTTAAATGGTCCCTGGAATTTCGGCGACATTGTGAACCGCCGACGATAGAGTGTTGTCGTCTCAGAATGAGATCCCCCACTTTAAAGGTGCGATCGCACTTACGTAAATTATAGTGTCGGGCCTGCTGCTGATGGGCCTGATCGAAGTTATCGCTAATCCAACGATGCAGCAATTGTAACTGCAGCG
>NW_017303920.1:0-1146 GCF_001594115.1 Trachymyrmex septentrionalis | reverse complement strand
TTTTTTTTTTTTTTTTTTTTTTTTTGACAAATTTTTAGAATTGATTTTTTTCCCGATAAATAGAAATAAAATTTGACGTAATAGAAAAAAATATCACCGATATCTGAATTAAACGTAACACTTAAACTAATTAAATAGTCAATCTTAAATAATTTCAGAAACAGCAGCATGCCTCCTGTTTGGTAAGACTGTTAAGGATGATAATGCGATTGCCGACACGACAAAGTCTTAATGTTTACGTCGCAGTAACATCTGCAGAACGTATTAATCAACAGCGCCATTACTCAGCGTGCCAAGTGTAAAACGCGCGAACAATCCGAAGCGATTCGCCTTAATTAATTACGTCGCCTCGTGCATTGCGCGTTCCACACGCGCGCACGTGGAAACGTGTGATTTATTTCTTATGCCGTGCAGCACGCGTCTTCATGGTGAACGCATCGCTCCGAATGGAAACGTTTCATCAACTGCGATCTACAATTCTACCACTTCGCGTTTCGCCAAGACCAATGATCTACGATCTCACGTGTGTTGCAATTTACAGCTAAGTTATTCTGACTTTATTGCCATTGCTTCTTACATCAAAATCTTTGACAAATATGTGTAAAATTCGTTCTTTCTCGACGAGAATTTGAGAAAAGGATCGTCGTTTAAACATCCTTTTTTGATATTTTAAGTTATATAAATGTAACCCATAGCAAAATTCTGTAAATAAATGTTCACTGATATACTTAAACAATTTTTAATGTTCTCTTACATTTAAAAAATTTATAGAATTGAAATAAATGTTGAATAAGATTATATTTGATCCATTTTTACATCAGGAATTTTTGCAATAAAGCATTCAGCGACAATCCGGATCACTATTAGATTAAAGGAAATGACGGATATGCTTGGGATATCCTATATAATCCCTCTCAGCTACGCCAGCGTTATACATTTATTTCCTCACGGTCATATATCAAAAGCATCGCGGTAAATGATTGTTCCACCGCTGCAAAAGCTTTACTGCGAGGACCAAAGTATGGCGATTCGAGCGGTCGTCTCGTGATCGGTGGGCAGTCTCAAGGGGTAGGATGGGCAAAGGAGAATCACGATGGGAGGTGGCGGAGAGCGAGAGCGAGAGCGAGAACTCGCAAAAGTTAGTTT
>NW_017303919.1:0-1143 GCF_001594115.1 Trachymyrmex septentrionalis | reverse complement strand
AAATACAAATTTAATATAAAATTTTATTTCTTTTCAAAGACATACCTATAATTTATTTAATATAATTCATAATAAATCATTGATCATTTGTAAAAAATAATTGATACCAAGTAAAGTGTGTAATAGAATTATTACATTAAAATATTGTACATATATTTAAACTATATAATAAAAAAAAAACCTATAAATAATTTATAGTTTCAGGCCAGTATTTATAGTCCATTCGTGTTTTGGGATCGTCTTAAATAATGTCTTAAGATGCTAATATGGTTATGAAATTAGTTTATGACAATACTTAAGTTTACTGTCTTAGATATAAGAACTGATTGTAAATATTTTATTTAAAAATATTAGTTATAAATAAGGAAAATAAATAAAGAAAATAAAACCAAGCTCTACTATTAAAAACTAAGCTCTACTATTATCTTTACATACTAATCTTTATTAATCAGATATCAATCTTTATTAATTGCCTAATTGTTTTAACTTTTCACATATAAATAATGTTTAGCATAAGTTGAAAATTGCGGAAGTAAAAAAATTAAAGAGACATCTGGTTGTTAGACAGATTCAAATTCTATATACCAATATTTATGTTCCAAGATTACATGTTTCTCCTCAACCATTTCCCAAGCAGTTTTTCTGAACGTTTCTTAGTATATCACATTTAATAATATGCGTCGTTACAAAAATATAATGGAAATGCAAAACGAAAGCTCGTTTTCAAGAAATTAAAATAGGAAGTTTATTGACAAAATACAATTTGTGTAATAAAGTTATGAAGCTAAAGATGACAGACTATCGATGAAAGCAAAATTGCACTTACTTAAAGAGCATAAGAGAGTGCGAGCGTGGCGTAGCGGCAGCGCTGCTATGCCAGAGATCGCGGGTTTCATCCTAGGCAGAATCGAAAAATGTTTCGAACACTCGTAGCTCCTCTCTTGCGTCACAAAATTGCAGTTAGCCATTCGTCCTCACAATATATTACTTTTCCGTATCCATTGACAATATATTACTTTTCCGCATCAATTTTGGGTGGTAAAATGATAAGAAGCCCCACAAAAACTGCAGTTTTTATGGAGCTTCTTATCATTTTATATACGTATTCATATGAAAGGATTGAGATGATTAATAAACTTATAT
>NW_017303918.1:0-1143 GCF_001594115.1 Trachymyrmex septentrionalis | reverse complement strand
ACGCTGGTGTCTCTGCAACATGGCAGCATAACGCAAACATATCAGTATTTAATATAAACCTATTAACTGTATAATTAGTTACTCTGCTATAATCGCATATTTATCTAATTCCAAACCTAAAATTAAACTTAGCCTTTTAAACCATTCAGTTGCCTCGCACCAATTCAAGAATGCCTTGTATCCTAGGTTTGGTCTGCCCTAAATAAATACGAGAGGAGGTTTGAACGAAAAGATGCAGTGGAGGTGAGTGATTGTATATGACGAGGAAGGGAATTCCAGAGTTCAATAGCTGTGATCCAAAATGAGCGAGCGAAGATGTTAGTACGTGGGGTAGGGAGTGAGAAACAAGCGGAATGATGGCGAGATGATCGACGTAAGGATTCGTTGATTGGTATGAACCTATCAGCCAGATAAGAAGGCTGTGACATAGTAATGACTTGACGAGTAAGACTTCCAAGAAAAAGTTGTCGCCTAGATGAAACAGTGAGCCATTTCGCTTTCTTCCGATACAGCGCTAGTCTCTCGACACGCCGCAAGCGATACACATACCGTAGGGCAACGTTCTGAAGGCGTTGCAGCTTGACGTTGAGATAAGCTGTCAAGTCAGCGGTAACGAGGGATGCATAATCAAGATGCGGGATGACTAATGAATTCACAAGAGAAAGCTTGATGGATGAAGGGAGAAAAGCACCACGATATTTTAGCCTATACAAGACATTGTGAACTTTAGAAGAGATGGTGTTGATATGGCGATTCCAAGTTAAGTCAGAAGCAATTATCACACCCAGATCCTTTACTTCACGTGAGTACGGTATTACATCCGACCCAACAATGATCTGCGGTATGGTAAGATCTTTAATGTTAACAAGATTCTGAGTGGAACCAAGGATAATGGCCTGTGTTTTACGTGTGTTTATGGTGAGCCCAAAATCACGGGACCACTGTACCAGCTCAGCAATATCGCTGTTGATATTATATATTGTTTCATTTAAGCGACTTATTGATGTCGTTAGATAAAATTGCGTGTCGTCAGCAAAGATGATGGTTGTGTCACGACAGTAGTGAAGCCTGGGAAATAAGGTATTGATGACGATAATGAATAAAATCGGTCCTAGGCTCGAACCCTGGGGCACGCCAGATGTA
>NW_017303917.1:0-1138 GCF_001594115.1 Trachymyrmex septentrionalis | reverse complement strand
TAAATACTTCTGATTTATTTGCAATTGTCACAGCGGCTCCGCTTATTTTGAAATATAATTTTTTACCGTTTATTTGTAATTGCATGATGAATTTTTCCCGGTACTCATTTTGTTCCATTAGTAAAATATTGCCCTGACATGTCGTACTAAGGATTTCCTTTAATTGATGGGTTTGACTCTTATTTTTGTAGTAGATTTTTGTATACTGATTACAGATGCCTTCGATTTCCGCAAGATCTGCATTTTATACCGCGGTTTAACATTGTGTAGCAAGATGTTCCTTTCCGCCTGTAATAATGAATATCTTTATTATATTAAATATTTCGCGGTGTACTATTCTTCTTAGATGTAAACGATGTAGATCGAGGTCCGATTGTCTTTTTTTAATAATTATTTCGTAATGAAGGTATCGGTCCTGACATTTTCTTTGAATCAGCCATCTATAGCGCTGTCGAGCCTTGTAGTTGATTTGTATCCTTCACTAACATTTCTATAATAGTAGCAAGTTTGACTGCTTTATCGAAGGTTAGATTTCGAGATTCGGGGAGTCTCGATTGAATTCTTGTACTTCTTGCCGAAAACAAACTGGTTTCTTAATGAAGTTTTGAGAAATGTGTCAAAATTACAATTTATACTTAATTTTTCTAGAGCTGCCGTAAAATGCTCTCGTTTTCCTGTTGACATCGTTGTTGAAAACACAAATTGTCCGCAATTTCCAATGATGCTGAATTCTTGTAATTTTGCAATCAAAACATCGTAATTTTGCTTGTAGGAGTCAGGCTCGCATTTGTTAAATAACATCAAAAGCTGCTGGTCCGATATAATGTAATAAGAAAAGTACTTTTTTCTTATTTGGTATTTTGAAAAGGTTAAAAGCACCTTCTAATCGATTTAACCAACGTGGCCAACTAGTTGTGTTATCAAAAGATTCGATGTGAAATGAAGCTTGCATTTCCTGAACCGATGTCTTTTCCATTTTTCTTGTAAGTGATGTTACTCACAACTTAGTAGTCTTTGTAGTTTTTCTGTTTTTTTCGTCGTGTTGTGACTTTAAGGGTTGGATGGAATATATGTATGTAGGTGCCAAATCCAATATGTCAAATTTTTTATTTCAAAACGTGTATTCATAAAATATAAA
>NW_017303916.1:0-1134 GCF_001594115.1 Trachymyrmex septentrionalis | reverse complement strand
TGCAAATAATTAATCGTTAATTTGGAATATATTCCAAATTAAATTAATTTAATTTATTATACATGCGTCGATCACATGTATATTGAAAAACTCATATCAGAACAATATGGTATCTGGATTTTCATATTACCCCAGATAGATTCAAATCTATTAGGAAATTCTAGATCAATATTTACATTACATTTTGCGGTTTCGTATAAACTATATAAAAATTATGGTCAGATAAAATGATTAATGTGACTTTTGGTAATAGATACGATTGAAATATTCAATTGACATATCAGTATTTATCCTGAAAATATGGGATAAAAACAAGATAGAAGCAGTATAGTACATATAGACCTTAAATCTGTATCTCAATCGGGTTCTATGGATTTTTTTAAGCAGGGATGTTTATCGCAAGAGGATATGTCCAAACTTGAAAACATTTTTTTAGCATCTTTGTTTTTATTTGACACTAAGATTCATGGAAATAAAAACTTATTTCAACCAGTAATTCAAGATCTAATTAATCTAGAAGAAAATGAATTAATCATAATGTATTATAACATCAAAAAATATCTATATATAAAAATATATATGTCCATATATGTAGAAATACATATACACATTTTTTAATAATTGATTAATCTGTATCAAGCGTATACAAACACGCCAAGCAAATACATCATTAAAAAAATATGCAAAACTAAAATTTATATTAATATTATAATTGTACTTACTGCAGAGATGCTTTTGCTTACAAATCGATTGCCTACAGTACCGTTTGCCTACATCACTTTTGCCGACAGTTCATTTGCATACATAAATTATTGCCTACAGATCGATTGCCTACATGTACTTTTGCTCACAAATAAAAATTTCAGCAACGGAGTAACTTTTGCCTACATGTATTATTGCCTACAGCTCTATTGTCCACATGCACTTTTGCGCACAAGTAAAAATTTCAGAAATAAAGACACATTTGCTTACATGTACTATTGCTTACATATATTATTGCCTACATGCATCATTGCCTACATGCATTATTGCCTACGTGTATTATTGTCTACAGTTCGATTTCCTACAAGTACTTTTGCGCATAAAGAAAAATTTACATATACGGTATACGAATTGTGACTTCAGAAATGAGAA
>NW_017303915.1:0-1134 GCF_001594115.1 Trachymyrmex septentrionalis | reverse complement strand
CATTATATAATTATAAATTATATAAAGATATTTTTCATGTAACACACAAATCCGCTAAATAATGATTTCTCTCAACATTTTCAAGTAGAGAAAAATAAACTTGAAATTGAGGATTCAGGAACATGTATGAAATAAGTGGCCTGCCAAGATTCCAAACGCCTTATAAACACACAGTTTAATTAAAAATTCATGGTAACTGATAAAACATTTTTATATTGATATCATATTTTTGAAGTATAATGAAGAAGGGAAAGAAAAATAAAAAAAAATCAAGAATTTGCGAATTGCAACTGCAGCTCGCGCTATTAAAGCGCGACTAAAGTATGAAAAAAGCGCGTTAAATTTATGAATACATTGTCGCGCTTGCACTCGAAGTGTACTTCGATAGGAAGGTGATTCTGTGACAGATAAATAGCCAACGCCTGGTTAATTAATGTAGGCGAGCGTGCAAACGTAAACGTGTCGTCGTGTGGCGTGGGCGGAAAACAAAGCGAAGAGAATTGTCCGAATTAGAGCAGAGAGCTTGTTGCCAATCGCTCTCAAGGATGTTATTTTCTTCGTCGACATTGACGCGTAAATTAAAACGATTCCGACAATCTGGAAACGTCCTTGACTGTTTTACAATAACGAATGTGACTTCGTTGCAGATCAAAGTGCTCCTCGATATCCCACGGCTCTCTTCGTACCTTGTGAGAATCGTAATTGTAGGCAATAAAGGTATCACACTTAATTGTCGCGCACGTTATTTCAACAATGTCGGAAATTGAAACGATAAACAATAAAATTCTGGGAATTCTATCTTCTCCAAAAACACAAACTATTTTCTTATATAATTTTTGTATTTTAAAGCAGACAATTTGTGTTTTAAAGCGAAGAATTTGTGTGATAATTCAGTACCTTACGTTAGGGTCTGTCTAATCTTTTCAGTCTCGATTATTTTTAGTACATAGTAAATTCATCCATTTAGTAAAGATTTTAATATCACGATAATAAGTTCAATCACAATGACACAGTGAAGTAGGCATAATAAATTATTACAAGTATTATAGTCATATTTAGGAGTGAAATTGACTCTTTTAAAAGTTAGAAGAGTTATACTGATAATAAATAAATAGGTTACACATTTTTTTTTTT
>NW_017303914.1:0-1126 GCF_001594115.1 Trachymyrmex septentrionalis | reverse complement strand
CAATACACAAGAAAAGTACTATAATGCTCCGCGTCTCGAATTGAAATGAAGGGACGTCTGAAACGTATGAAAGCGACGTTACATCTGCGCTTGCGCCGATCGAACGTAGGAAAGGGATATCAAATATATACACAAAGAAAAACATAATTGGCCCAAATAATAACATTCACTCGAACATTGTGAACAGACACTAGCCAAATATGTTCCGAAACTATAATTTGCATGATTATAATACCGATAGTAACTGATAGGTATTCTATCGTAATTTTTCGCACAAGTTCAATACTTTATTTAAATATATACAAATAGCGAATTATAAATTACAATCAAGCGTATGCCGAACTTACGAGATAACTCATGAAAAAAAATTTGGCATAAACGCATTATGATGCTTGCACTGAGATGGCAAGATTGAATAGTTAATATACGATTAATCGAATTTTATTATGTATCGCTTATCAAAAGGCCATATCAAAAGTCTATTTTGAAACATATTGCAATAGCATTTATATAACGATAATGTTTGTATCTATAATATTTTAGGTATAATTATTACTTTTTTATCTCTTGTTACTTTTCTTTATATACAGTTTAATGACAAGTAGTAAAACAAAGTACAATACACTAAAAGACATTAATTATCGTATAATTATTGTCACTAAAAAGAAGATATTTTCTTTTTATTGTAAACATTAAATTGTAACAAAAAATTATAATAAATTTATTAATATTTAAACAAAATTTTTTGTTTGTATTTTATATTTCGAATAATTCCTTTAAAGCTATTTTAACTAAATAATTATTACCAACATAAAAGTAGAAATAATTTAAATGGAAAATGTCATTTTTAGCTAATGACTTTCATCACAACAAAATACAATGTAGATATTCTTCTACATATTCTATCATCCCATGGCTAGCCTATACATTAAAATATAATGCTGTCTGCTTAAACATAAGACGAGTAAGACGATCGTATTTATTGTATATTATTCGATATCAGTCTTATAGAACAAGTAAATGATAATTTATTATTTAATCAATTTTATTTAAGATACTTTTGAGAAAAAAGAGTAAATAACTATGTTATTGTTATATAATAATTGAATATTTTCGAATTATTTGC
>NW_017303913.1:0-1122 GCF_001594115.1 Trachymyrmex septentrionalis | reverse complement strand
GTGTAAAGTGTCATGCGATAGCAGTGAGTGATAGTGGCTGACCTTACTTCGTGAAACGAAAGCGGAGGAGGAGGTGGCCTGGGATGGCATCAGGCAACGACGGAGCAACCGTGGGTAAGTCTCTTGTAATCAAGGGTTATATCACTTGTGTAATTTCGCTGAGCTCAGATTCGAGTACCACAGGCCACAGGCGCGTAACAATGATCGTTAAGCCTAAAACACAACCCAGTAAACATCAACTAACAGTAACATAACATCATTGTTATGTTACTGTTAGATGGTGTTTACTGGAAACCGAAAAGCACCTGCAATAGGAACAGAGAATAGATTTCAACATCAGAAGCCTGTACACCACATTGAATGGTTTCAGATATGTTGGAATCTGTTACTCTCTGTTCTGATTGTCTGTGCTTTTCATTTGTATTCCTTTATATCTATTTTCAAAGAAATGAATCTCGATGTTCGGCGTAAGGTGCTTTCTCGTATATTTATAGCGTTGCAAAGTAAGCTCAATGAAATTGTATAGATATTTGGCTTTGTTACTATTTATTATACGCATTATTTTTTTATTTTGTACTCTATCATATGTACTATTTGTACTTTTTACTTTTTTTGTCTAAGTTGATTGTTTGTATATGTGATGCCTCATTTTACATTAATTTGTATAATGTCCTATAGAAGATTTTTTTTATATTTTATTGTTAGATACTCAAAATATTTGATAAAGTATGTATAATATTTAATGTTTATTGGAAATTAAAAAGATATTCATAATATATCTGATGTAAAATATTAAAAATATTTAAGATTAATTTGTAATTATTTATTCAACACGATAGGATTGATTTATTTATCCAATTTTACAAAGATTAACATCTGAAAGTATCATTTTTCGAAAATAATATAATTTTTTTTGTTTTATTTCTTGAAAGGAAGCAAATAAATATGTAGTACATATTTTTTTAGATATTGTCTATAACCTTGCTTTTTAATATTTGAATACATTTATGTTTTACAGATGAATATTATAATCTCCGCTGCTGCGCATCGGTATGGTGAGTCTTAAATTATTTTAATTTTTAGGTAATAAATTTGTGAAAAAAACACTATTTGACATATGTA
>NW_017303912.1:0-1119 GCF_001594115.1 Trachymyrmex septentrionalis | reverse complement strand
TAATACTTAAAATGTATATTTCTATAGATCTTAAATTTGGATAATAATTGACGATTACCTTTCACCGTAGAATTATACTCGGAGTTGAATCTGCGCAGGATGCGGCCTTATCAAATAGAATTAGAATCGCAAGAGACTTTTAAGTTTTGAGTAGACCTTGAGTCCCTTTTCAAGAGAGGATTGGCACAAGAGACAGTGGTACAGATGAACGTCTTATCGTGGCGACTGCTTGGAGGCATCTGTGCTCTCAACGACGAGTTACCGCCTTCGAATCTCGGGTAAGACAAAGAAAGTACTATAACAGTCAATCGAGCGTCTATTCTTCTATTTGAACAATAAAATAATTATTTCGCAACTTTAGATTTTGATTTTCTTTTTGTCCTTCTAATTTCTTTCTTTTATCTTGTAAAGCGATAGATTAGTTGCATTATTTAAATTTGAATACGTGTGCTTCTCTATAA
Organism: Trachymyrmex septentrionalis; assembly: GCF_001594115.1. Classification (NCBI taxonomy): domain Eukaryota; kingdom Metazoa; phylum Arthropoda; class Insecta; order Hymenoptera; family Formicidae; genus Trachymyrmex; species Trachymyrmex septentrionalis. Next base: position 658 of record NW_017303912.1, on the reverse strand, counting down.
ATGCTCAATTCACTGCTAGGCAATAGTTTCGTTGTTTATTACAGTAATAATATACTTAAGTGTTATACAAGTTAAATTATAGCAAGTTAGAATATTGAAATTAAACTATGTGTATAAAATATTTGTTAAACGGCAGATATATAATATATACGTATATACTAAAAATAATTATAATAATTATAACTGCGGTAAATTTTTAATTGTTGTTGCAATTGCAATAATAAAAGTGGAATTCATTTCCATAAAGTTTGAGAGATTTCAAATTTTAATTTTCGAAAGCGGCTTCTATAAGCCAGTGCTTGCGATTAGTTTATGTTACGAATTCCTCCGAGGTAATTACCTCCCCTTAGAGATAAGAGCGCGCGATACTTCTTTGTCTCATCTACGTTGACTCGTTGAAAGAAAAGAAAAATTCAATAAGTGAATATATTTCGATTCTTTATTATTGCGAGCTCTTAAAAATATAGAAATGAATTCTTTTATGCATAAGATAAATGTCCCAGTTAGTGACAATTGTGACAACTATTTTGCTCAATAAATCAATTAATATAGATCAAAGTTTATTCTAAAAATATGTTAATATTCGAAATTATATATATTATCTTACAACGACTTTTAAATAAAATTAAACGCTTTTGTAAACGTTAAAATATTATAA
>NW_017303911.1:0-1114 GCF_001594115.1 Trachymyrmex septentrionalis | reverse complement strand
AATTACGTAAGAGATACTTGCTGATTGCAAGAAACAAAACTTTTTGCAGTGTTGCTCATTGTACTTGAGGTATTCTACAAAATTTTAATCCATATAATAATCCAACAAAAATTATTTACAGATATCTGCATGTAAATTTTTAGATACTTCAGCAAAATCGTTCTTTCCATGTAGTAAAATAAAAACGTGTAGAAGCAGAGTAAACCCTTGTTATACTGCATACATTAAAGATAAGAGTACTCGCGGTTTTCGATTACTCTCGTAGAGAGAAACGAAGAACGAAGATCGAAAAAGAGGAACAGAAAAAAAGAATGCTCCGTTTTTTCCGCAGGTAAATATTTCGTCGCTATCGCGGTTTAGACGATTTAATGGACGACCATTAAATTTGTCAGCAGGTTCCGCGCTCAGAATTCGTGCTCGATTCCCCCCGGGGGTCGGTGGTCACCCCCCCGCAGCCGAGCGGTATACAGCCAGAGCAGGTCCGTTTATCGCGCCACCCGGTACATTCGGTAGCCGGGTATGCCGATAGTGTACCTGCATCCGAGTGCTCGGAGGCCCTCTCTATCTCTATCTCTCCCCTGTTGGAAATTTGCATGGCATTTACATCCGATTGCGGCACAACGCAGGCTGAAAGCGGCGAGCATGGTCGTGGCCGTGGTGGGACCCGGAGATGGGAAGTGGAAGGACGAAGGGCGGAAGGGCGAAGGGGAACCGAGGGGGTTGACCAGTCCCTTCCTCAGAGAATCAGGGACGTAGGTGCACTTACGTCGGAATTAGACATTATTTTAGCCACTTAACTCTGACGCGTGCACCGGCTACGTTTCAGCGACTCCTTCCGTCCAATGAGCTGCGTTTCGCGCCCAGCTAAGTGCTATTTACGAGACAGACGAGCCAAAGAGGGACCAAGGGGAACCATGTCCCGTCGTTCGACTGGGAAAATAATCGTTTGCTCAGCAGACGATCCTGATTTCTGTCCAATGGATATTTTTATGTATGAACGGCACGTGTGAATTATAGATAATGTAAATTATATCTTCTGTATACTTTTGCAGAATTATAAAATATATTAGAACAAAATAGAAAATAAGACTTGTGTGTGTGTGTGTGTGTGTGT
>NW_017303910.1:0-1114 GCF_001594115.1 Trachymyrmex septentrionalis | reverse complement strand
ATCTGGATTTACATAGATCCCGGGTCGGACTGAAGATTACACATCCGAATACGTCGGACTTTGCAGGTCTGCGTATGAGGGCAAACCAAAAATTCACATGCTCTCAAATATAGTTTTCGAGTGCAACGCACGACTTAAGTAGAATATGTTCTAACAATATACACGAATTATTAAAGAATTAAAAATAGAAAAAGGAGAAAAAGAACTCGCGACTAATTTTAAATATGTGACTTAATCTTAAAAGAAAACGGTAAAAATCGGTAAAGGTAAATTATAGATAAAGATGAAAAAATTATGGGATAAATTTTCATATTGGAGTCAAAACAGATATAGACAAATCTAATTTTATATTTCTCATAAAATTTGACTATTGGATTGACGTATTTTTAAATACTGCCTTTTATTCGATTTTTATTCCAAATATAAATAAAATTCCAGATACAAACAGTTTATTAACAACTATAACATTTTTAAGGTTAGTATACATTTTGGGAAATATTATTTTTTTACAAATCTTTAGAAAAGAAATTTTATCGATTTGCATAAATTTTGTCAAGATACAAAGTGCAAAAGAAAGCATATTGTTTCTAAATAACGTTATTTTGTTGTACAAAGTTAAATGCAGTCATCATTACGTTTGAATAAAAAATTTAAATTCAATTAAAACTGCTCATTTAAAATTGTATATCTAAATAATATATTACAAAATATACTGCATATTTTAAGTAATTTTGTGGACTTATAATATATTTTGTATCTATTTGTGTGTTACCAGTATAATTATAGCTTCGATTACCGAGATATTATTGATTCATAACATCTTTGCGTGCTGATCTTTATTTTCCATTTACTCGGTAATCAGAAATCAGATTAGATTGCTGTTTAAGGGAGGGAGTGTGCTCATTATTTTTCATTTTTCACGTTCTTCGTGAATCGGGTTATATTAACACATGTGATTTATAACTTCAATTTAATCTTTAGCGGTTTGCGATGCACTTGAAAGATTACTTTATGAAATATGACACTTAGTTAAACACTTTCACAAAAAATAAAGTATTGCAATTATATTTAAATAATATTAAAAATATTTTAATTTCTTTTATACATTTCAAAT
>NW_017303909.1:0-1110 GCF_001594115.1 Trachymyrmex septentrionalis | reverse complement strand
AGGTTTATAATTAACTTCATTTTTATTACTCCAATTTAATTAAGATACACAAACTCTTCAGTAACTGATAGAAGGTATAATCCTCTTTATATCCTAGTTTATTATTATTACAAGATGTGTCTGATCCATTCACTTTCTCTCATGTTTGTATTTCAATGCTCTTCATGCTAGAATCAATGTGACGCACCTCGTGGAGTGCATCATACGCGTCGTTTGAATTACTGATGCCGTTTAATAGTGTCGTGATCAAATAGCACGTGATAATCTTTACAAATTGATATTTACAACACTTTCGTTCACGAAATTGAAATGCTTGCATTGAAGATACACCGTTATTGCTTCGCACGCTCCAATTCGCTATAGTGCCTCCGCCGAGTGCATCGAGCGTTTAAGCTGCATTACGATTTGTCCGACGTTACTTAGCGCAATCACGATTTCTCCCAGATTGCACGTGGCGATTTTTACGATGCTTTCGTTTCACAAAACAGAAATGTTTGTATTCTACACGCATTGGCCATTTCTGTATTATGTTAACGTTAGAAACATCCGACACAGCTGGCTATTGGTAAAATAATCTCTTATCAGGAAAAAAGATAAAAATTGTTTTTCTTCGTTAATAACAAAAATTTCACACGTCCCTTTTCAGAACTTACGTCAATATTATTACTTAAAAGTTTTGTACAGTATGTAAAGTAGGGTACGTAATAGATTCCAGACATGAATATGAATGCTGGAGCAGGTCTCATGGTTGTACTCATATGTGTGTACGACTGAAAATTACCCGTAATATAAATAATAAAAAAAGATAAAATTAGATAAGCGCCACTTTATACTAGTCGTAAAGAGTGGCAATGCGGATTGGAGTTGCGATTGCAGTTTTCCGTAATGGTTAATAATAGTGTAGCGGCTACTTCTCCTATAATAGAACACGAGGGTTATTACCTTCGACATTTCCGTTTTGCGATACCGTACCGTTTACATATAACAGCTGCATCCAATGCCTCACATGCTCCGGATCGCCGTCCGGAATCCATCCGCGACGACGCGACGCGCGGCGACGCGACGGACGCGGAGTAGTGCATCGCGGCGCGGAGTGCATCCAGCGCATCG
>NW_017303908.1:0-1109 GCF_001594115.1 Trachymyrmex septentrionalis | reverse complement strand
TTTTTTATTTAAAAGTTATTATGGCTTCAGCATTTTGGTATTAGAATTTTTATCTCAGAAATCTGCTATTAATGAATGTAAAAGCAGTTTGAAACACCTTTGTGTACATATATATAGAAAATAATTATAACTAATTCTCTTCTGAACCGCAAAGACGCTAATCACTTTAAACGCAACGTACTATATTCAAGCTTTAGAAATTAGTAATCAGCTATATTGCAACGATTTTGATTCACAATCAGTATACGTATATCGCGTTGCGTTGAGTGATACGAAATTGCTGTGGAATACGACTAACATCGCAGTACATCGCATCTAAATGAGAGTGCCGTGCACTCGTCGTCACTTCGTTTAATTTATTCGTCAAAGAGCGTTATATATGCGACAAACGTTAAAAGTACTATGGAAAGTGACAGGCAAACGTCGTATCATGTGTAACGTGAAAATTAGCAATTTTAATTAATCGTGTTTTTCCAGTCGACAAGATCGACAGGAATACATTTATTTTGACAATGGAGTCGGTCGAGTATTCAGAGACATATTGATGAAAGTGTCGATTCATTCGTTATATCGTCGTAATAATTAGTTATTTTATTCATAATGATTCAACAATGTAATTGCGATTAGGTACCTCGTATCACTTTCGACTCCGCGAAAATACATTTAAAAAATGTATAAATGACACATATAAATGTACATTTTTAAAAATAATACGATTTTAAATGAAATAAGATTCGAATCCAATTTTTGAGCTTTTCACGAGTTTTATTCTTTCCTATTTGATGATATCCTTTAGTACCTTCCATATAATGAGATCAGGTTTATTAAACTTGAACTTCAAAAATTGAATTCAAATTTTAATTTCCTTTGAAATTATACCTTATGTTAAAATTCTACTTAGGCCCGGTTTTTCATTATCTTCATCCATGACATCATCACAAATAAAGCCCGTTAGACAAAACATTAAGTTTAACCACATAAGTTATTCAGATAATGAAAAACCGGGCCTTACTCTAACATTTGTAAATATTACAGAAAGAGGAGTTGATATTTATTTTAATACCTTAACATTAAATTTTGTTTGGTGTTAATATTTAAAATTTTATTAT
>NW_017303907.1:0-1103 GCF_001594115.1 Trachymyrmex septentrionalis | reverse complement strand
TAGGCTTGATCACTTTTAATGGTTTAATGAATTATTAGTTACACCGAAGGAGATCCGAATCGGGAATCGAAACGTTTGGAAAATTATATATAGTAGGATACATGGACAATTACATTTGAATAAAATCAAAGACATCAACACCAAGTCTCAATTTGATAAAAATATAATGCATTTTCTAAACGTTGATTTCAAGCTAAATGAATAAAATGTTACTTTAACTTATTATAAATATCATTGACTTTATTGAATAAATATGCTTCTGCAATTTGCTTACAAATTGTGTCAGTGTTACATTTTGTGGTAATTTTTTTACATGATATTTGTACTTTCTAACATATGTTATGTATCTTATGTTAAATTGACACGAAATTAAATAGACAAAAAGTCATTGACTTCTTGCTATGTTCGACTCCTTCAAAAATCGTGCGATCCTTCATCATTAGCATAGATCTTTCCACGAAATTTGGCTCACGACGCACGAAAAGCTCTTTCAGGGTTCTACGAGAAGGAACATTCGACACACCTGTCGGTCCGAAAGTTCCACTTAAAACCGCGCACTTTTGCGGAGATCGACTCTCCCCCGCCTTTGCTCTCGCGGCGTTGCGGGCACGATCAATCGATTGTTATTTATCGGCTCTAATTCGTCTCCATTTAGAAAAAACATCTGCCTTGGTATCGAGAGCGCTTTTGCACCGCCGGCAATGACGGGGCCCAACGGCGAGCAATTCTTAGAGAGCGAGCGAACCGACGAACGCCGCTCGACGATTCCTGCCTCATAGGCAGATAATCGCCTTTGATTTCTCTCTTCGATTCCTCCCTTCCCTCCTGCCATTCCCTTACTCTCACCCCTTCGTGCCTTTCTTCCTTCCGCGCCGCGCCAACCCTCATCTCCTTCTCCTCGAAAGTCCGTGCGATCGGAGAGATCACTCCCTTCTTATATAATTACCTTATTTCCGAATAATTGGCCAATTTATACTTGAGTCCCAGCTGAAAACAATCCGCCTCTCTCGCTCTCCGTCTCTCTCGCTATCCCGGTCCCGCTCTCGTCTGCCCTCGCCACCCTGAGCACGGCCACGGTGTGTGCCCCATAGGGCCCCGTAGAG
>NW_017303906.1:0-1101 GCF_001594115.1 Trachymyrmex septentrionalis | reverse complement strand
TACTTTTGAGTAAGATTCAAAACTTGGCCGAAAAATTATAGTCTTTTAAAATGTTGTAACCTATTTTGCATTTATTAATGCCACACAAGCGAATTCGCACCAACTCTAACAATAAGTTTTGTAATTGCTGCTTAACAGGTTATATGACTTCAATTAATAAAACGTAATTATAACAGAAACAAGTTTAATCTAAATACTTTTAACCATTTTTCTTTTTCCCTTACTTACAATTAAATATAAGATAACGTTACTAAAATTGCATCACTTTTTACTTAGAAGCTCATAACTCCAAATTATATTATTATGAAGAATATTCTTAAGTTTTTTTTTACAGAATAATAAACTGCACTCTTTTTTCTTTCTTATATAATTTTTTTATAATTTTTGGTACATTGTAATATTTGAAACGAGGATTTTTTTAAGTATGATGCGATTTTGGCAACTATATAGGAAAATAAATCGCACCATATCAATATTTTTCATTTAAAACTAATATTATATTAATGCAAAAAATTTAAAAATTTCATAAGAAAAGGAAAAATTATATTTTATTATGATATTAAAAACTTAAGAATATATTTTTCATAATTTGTAAAATACATGATTTCGTGAACTGCATGAAGTAATTTAAGGAGTTTCTACGCGAAATAAAATAAACACTTTGTAGGTTTACCTTTACAATATATTATACATAATAATAATTTTTACATAATAAATGGAATAAAAATGTAAGAAATGTAAAAATATTAGGCAACGTCATTTAGATTGTGGTGCGATTTCAGAAAATAGAACACTTTTAAAACTTTTATTTATTTATTGTAACCTGTAAACAAAAATGTAAAACAAATTTTAACACTATTAATTTAATTTTAATGATATTTTAATCTCAACAAATGACTAAGATTTAGGCTATTTAACTTACATTTTCATTATAAAATACGTTGGAAAATAGTAACGCTATCATGATTTTTTTATTTATGTAAATAATACTTCTATTGCGTTTCATATCATGAATACAATAGAATAACGCTGCAATACGAATGTAGTTCTTAAATAACACGTAAGAAACTATGTAAATACAGTAATTGAATTTTTAAGCGT
>NW_017303905.1:0-1098 GCF_001594115.1 Trachymyrmex septentrionalis | reverse complement strand
ATGACGCAGATTATCATTAGTGCCACTCATCCATTTAGAAAAACCAACAAGGCTGTCAAAAACCATGTAGTTCCCAAGAGATCGTTTTGTATAAGAAATAAAGGAATAAAGAATAATGAGGCTGTTGGCGAATGCTGAAATTTACTCAGTGGCATCATCCTTAGATACACTAAATGGTTCTGTCACTGTCTCTGCGCCGCTATCGGCGATGACTATGTCCTTGCGTGGCTTATCTCGTGAGTCGGTGCTCGTTTGCTCAATCTTGCGCACTATATCCTGCAACAAAATATTGAAATTATAAGTCTGCTTTTTTTTAACATTTTACATCGTTTCTCTTCATTTTTTTCTCTCCAAAGTGAAAAGAAAAATAAAAAAAATTAATGAAAAGAACAAGCTTTACTTAATTAATGGAGTAAAGTAAAAAAGTGCATTCTCTGTAAGTTATTGTAATAATAACAAGTAAACAGTGTTCTTCCCATTCTCCTTTGATAATCTTGCCAAAGATGACACGTAATAATAACAAATAAACATTGTAACAGTGTTCTTACCATTCCTTTGATAACCTTGCCAAAGACGACATGTCTACCATCGAGCCAAGGTGTTTGCTTAACTGTGATAAAGAATTGAGACCCGTTGGTATCCTTGCCAGCATTGGCCATGGACAGCCATCCAGCGCCATAATGCTTCAGTTTGAAGTTTTCATCCGCAAAGCGATCTCCATAGATGCTGCGACCTAACGAGTAGATTATAGATCAGCTATCAAAATCAAATGTATCTGTGTTAAACCAGGTTAAAACTCAGCTCAGGTTCAAAACTCAGCTAGCGAACTAATTACTGGATGCTTTCCATTTATGCCTGTTTCTACCAATGTAAATCAACTTTAATTTCGACCCAGCTTGCTCTTTTTTTTAATTTTTATTAGAAAAAGTAGAAAAAGTTAGTTGAACCGAGATTAAAACTAAACTACATTGGTAGGAACGGGCATTAATAGTACAAATCAACACAAACATCGCGTTCTATCTTTTTGAACATTCAGTAACAAAAATAAAACGTTATCTGTGCATACACTTGTGTTACCAAATAAAAAGTATCTGCTAT
>NW_017303904.1:0-1096 GCF_001594115.1 Trachymyrmex septentrionalis | reverse complement strand
AGAAGTCTAACAATCGACATATGCCAAGTCTAAATTGGTATAAAGACTCTTTCCATGTTCTTATCTGCTATATTCTTTTTTTGCTATATCTTCTTCTATAATTTTAACGTTGATAATACCATCGTTTAGAAATATTTTCTCAATTTACAGAAATTTAAATATCTCGGCGAAAAAAATTGTACAATAGAAAAGTTTCTAAAAATACATTTAAAAGACAAAAATAGTTTTAAAAATGTTTTCTCGATTCACAATTTTCATAAAATTAACGAAACAGTTTTTATAAAAATTTGAAAAAATTGTATGAATCACTCATATTATACATAATAAACATTTTTCCACTTTTTTTTCACAAACTTTTAGTGTCGAAGTTAAAAATATTTTAGAAAAAGTAAATTTTTACACAATAAAATTTTACAGAATAAAAAATACAATATCTATACGAAAAATCATCATAATAATTTTTTTCACTTTAAAACTTAGAAAGTCTATCTTAAAATGCTTATTTCTTAAATTTTATTCGACGAAGTTTTATTCAAGTACAGTACTTCAACGAATAAAAAATATTGAAATCAATTTTCAATTTTATATAATTTAGGAAAAAAATGTCGCAGATAGAAAATTCCAACGCCATTTTAAAGCTCTATTTTTTGTCTTTACATTGCATTTTAAAAAATTTCTCCACAAATTTTTTTCATCAAGATATTTAAGTTTTTGTAAAATGCGAGACAATTGCAAGTGTTCCTAGATTTATGAACAGTAATGTACACATACACAAAAAATGAAAAAAGTTTTTTGTAGAAAATTGAAAAAGTGAGATGTTTCTAAAAAAGTGAGAAAAAGTGAAAAAGATGAGTCTTATGTTTGCAATTGTGATATCTATGTTTTTCTCTATCTTACTCTATGTCTTACCCTATGTTACGTCTCATTCTATGGATCTGAACACAAGAATTGTCGTTTTTTAGAGACTTAAGTTGTAGACAAGCTTTGGCGTATGACGTACGATTTATTGCCGTCTCTTGGAGACACGGCAATAAGTGAAAACTTGTGCGTTACTTACGTCTACAATTTAAGTCTAAGTAAGTGTTACGACAATTCT
>NW_017303903.1:0-1096 GCF_001594115.1 Trachymyrmex septentrionalis | reverse complement strand
GGGGTTTGATCAGTCAAAGTTATTGTTGCTGAATTCAATATTTTGTTGTAATGCTATAATTCTTCATGTTGCATTGAAATAACATATTTTATCCTGATACATGTACATTGTATACGCAAATACGTAAAATACGTAAACATTTTCCTATTATAAAGATTAATAATGAAACGAATATATAATATATATGTATGTATAGAGTTAAATATACAAAAGGAAATATCGCTCGGATGTTATTGTATATCTAATGTAAAGTATTTTTCCCAGAAAAAAATTCTAGTTTTCGATTTTAAATAAAACCCTTTCGACGAATTTTTGCAAACATTTGATATTAAATATCACGAATTTGCGTAAATACGATTATAGTTCGAGCGAGTATAAAATTATTTTTCTTTTTAAACGTGACCCAGATCCGCCAGATTGTCCCGTGAGGGATTAATCCAGTCTTCCGGCTCTCTACAATAGAATTTTAATGCGCAACAGGAAAGGTTATATGGTTACATGGTTTCATATCAATTCTCTGGATCCCTCGAAACTAGGACGAGCGATGTATAGGTTGGACCGTCATCGCGATTGCCATTAACGTGACTTTCTCGCGATGATGAATACCACAGGCGTGAAGTGACGTCGTATATCGTAATTCAATTTGTTGAGATCACTTAAGGGATGAAGTGCTGAACGAAGTGAATAGAGAACTCTGATAGAAGGCCATGTCGTATCGGTCGTTTACGCGATTTACCTCTCGGACTCTCGTGTCTCCTCGTGTTTAGGAGACTCCTTTTAACTGGAGGACGAGAAAGGGGGTCCAGTGATCGATCGATCGAATGGGTTAGCTTTCCTCCGCTTCACGTTGCTCGATGCCCCAACAAATGTGGCGGTGGACTAAAACCACCGTGCCACGGTGTGGCGTTGGTGATGCATCGATACCTATTGCTCTTATTTCACGAGCGAGGAAAGCATTCGAACGTCATCGTTTCTTTCCTCGGAATAGCATCTAATCAAGGACGAGAACAGTGTATAAATTGGGCGCGCTGCGAGCTTCGACATTTGTTTAAGTGTGTGTGTGTGTGTGTGTGTGTGTGTGTGTGTGTGTGTGTGT
>NW_017303902.1:0-1092 GCF_001594115.1 Trachymyrmex septentrionalis | reverse complement strand
GTGTGTGTGTGTATAAAAGTCGCAGGGCAATCGCAAGATCTTAAATCGTAAGAAATTGGCCGATTCTATTCAAGTATTCTCTATATTTGACTGTGATTGATCAGTTTCCTACGACTTAAGACTCATGATCATCTGCGATTTCTATGTAAACGAGTCTAAAGACTCCAAAAGATAGGTTAGATTCTATATATAGTTTGCTTCTGTTATTAGTAATTGATTGATGTGCATGTGTATAGCAGATTAGCAGCAATCACAACAAACCAAATTTATTGTCACGTATTTACCAATCACTTGTTAAAGGTATTGATGGCTTGGTTAAGTTCACAAAATCCTTTCTCTCAGAGAAATTACGAAACCCTCCCAGAGAACATTAAAATGTCTTACAAGACATCTTAAAATTCATAAGAATATTCTTTGGAACTGGCAGAAAGATGTATATATGACGTTTTTAAATGTCTTATCACGATTTATGACGTCTTACAGATTTTATCCTTAAGCCTTAATTGCTTCAGATATTTATCTAAAAAATAAAAATAAAAATTACTTATACCAATTGCTACTTCCTCTTGTCAACGCATTTCCGGAAGCTTCGCAACTATATAAATTATAGTTATATGGTCAAGGCCTAAAGGGTTGCAACACTTTTTTAAAAATGGGCTTCGGAATGCAGTCTACTCACCAAAATAATTTATCGATCCATGAATAAGAACCAATCGCTTGAGTAGGCTATATTCCAAAACCCATTGAAAAAAAGTGTTGCAATCTTTTAGGCTGACTATGCAATACTATAATATTATATAATACAAAATATTGGAATGCCAGATTAATTGACATCAAATATTTTTATAGGTTACGTTATTATATGTAAGGGAGAGACTGGGGCAAATTGTTACAATTTTTAATTAGCAATTTTTTTCGTACTAATGTATACATTTCAATTAATGAATACTTATGCATTCAAATACATTTTTAATTAAATAGTAAATTTTTTCTGATTTATATCTATGTCTTTAAATATTGAATATTAAACTTCTATCGGTAGGTAAATTGTAACAACTTATCCCACTGTAGAGCAAGTTGTTACAAAGCTGG
>NW_017303901.1:0-1088 GCF_001594115.1 Trachymyrmex septentrionalis | reverse complement strand
AAAAAAATGAAGAAAAAGTAGTATGGAAGGAAGTTTAACGTTATATGGAGTAAATATTAGTATTGATATTTGTATCTTAATATTGTATTTTATTTTCAGTTATTAGTGATTTTTATGGAAAGTAAAAAACATAGATAAGGAAAGAAATGGAAGAAAAAAAAGGAAAATGAAATGGAAGAACGAAAAAGAAAGGAAAAAGAGTATAGAAGAAGTATAGATATATGAAGCAAAATATATATATATATATATATATATATATATTAATATTAACGTTAATATCTTTGACTATCTTTAGATGACCCTTAGTCGAGTTATAATAACATCTGTAATTAGAGGTTTGTTCCCGTTGCATGCTCTAACGTGCTCCTACTGTAGCGTTTACTCACTCTAACGCGTTCGTTGAAGTGAGTAGAAGCTATAGCAAGAGCACATTGGAGCATGTTGGAATATTCGACGCGAACAAACCTTATGAAACTGGCCAATCGTAATTACGAATGTTATCAAACCCGGATGTCGTGCAAACGTAGTATTTGTGATATATTCTATTTTCAGTTATTAGTGATTTAAGAAAAAAAAAGGATAGTATTCATAGAAAGGAAAGAATTTAAAAAAATGGGAAAGGAAGAGAAAAGTAAAGAAAAAGAAAGAAAGAGTGATATGAAAAGGAGCATACTATTACAAGGAATAATATTCATATTAGCATCTCTAAATTGTATTTTATTATTATGAAAGAGAGAAGGACTCAAATAGAAAGAAAATATAATTAAAAGTGCAGTATTTTGAGATTCTTTTGTATTTTAATAGAATTATTCTTAGAATATAACTCAAAAGCTGCAAAATAAAATGAATTTTGTAAGGTTACTTTCTGTATAAGTTAATTCAGGAAATAACATTTTTGAAAATTTATGTGATATTGAATAAATAATTGAATTAATGTTCTTGAATATTAAATTACAACGTCTGCAAGACATTACCTTAATGAACATTAAACATCGTTTTGATTACGTCTTTTTAACATTTTGTTATGATGTGATTTAACGTTTTTGAAGAAAGAGAGATTCAATATTAGTGTAACACGTTTTAAAATG
>NW_017303900.1:0-1088 GCF_001594115.1 Trachymyrmex septentrionalis | reverse complement strand
ATGCTCTATGCTCAATTTTATTAATGGCAAGAACGTCTGTATGTAAACTTGACAATTTCAAACGCGTTAAAACACGGACAAAAATATCCTGGTACGTCAACGCGCAAGTATCCGGAATACCATTTATAGTCAACTCAGCCGTTGGACCAGCCAACGCCGCAGAATGCTTAAGATAATCTACATCATTGGCTAATGCATTACATGTAGCCGTATTTCCTTCAACAGCGATGGTTAAAGATGCCAGTTCCCGTCGTATGGCAACTGTGTCTTGTTTAATGCCTTCGATCGCATTAAGCAGTCTGTCGAGCCGCTGCTCGATCACCTTTTCCGATCCCATCGCGAATCGCGGGGAAGGAAGGAGAGGAACAGGAATTGAATGCGTCTCGTGTGTAGTGGGGCCTGTCGAAAATGAAATGAGTAAAGGCGAAGAGGAACTTGTTGACGAGGTGATTTGCGGTGCGCGGGGAGTATGTAATGGTGGGAGAGGAAGGCTCGAGGAGTAAATAGCTCTTGCCGTTGTAGGTGACGCTACGAGCAAGTACGATAACGCACGCACACAACAATGAGTACCTGGCTTTCCCTTGATAAATAACACAGCGCACGACGGATGAAATGTCGAGTTACATGCGTCGCATTCGACTTTATTGACGACGGACTTCCTGCACTTTGCACAGATCGTAAGACGAACTCCACTATGCAATTCTCCTCTTAACCTTGGTTTGGGCATGAGTTGAGAATACCTCCAATTTTGATGACAGGTGTAGACCAGCACATGCAGACATCAGTGTAGGTGCGCAGACAGCTGAACATAACTGGCCACAAAAGTCACGTGGCACTATGGACCTGCGCACAAGCTGAACTCGCCGAGAACGTTGTTGAAGAGTTAATGTAGAAATTTACAAATTTTGGTAAAAGGTTCACGGTGGACGTAATCACGGAAACTGTTGATTCTAATAGCACCAAACGTGTACGTCCACTGACCGTGCACCCCGCAGAGAGGGTCTCCCTCAAAGAAGTAGAAAAAAAACAATGAGAATTCATATGTAAAGCAGGAGCAGAAATAAATACGTCTACACACTCACCAGTCC
>NW_017303899.1:0-1086 GCF_001594115.1 Trachymyrmex septentrionalis | reverse complement strand
TTAGTATCTTGCAAAATAATAATGATATTGTAAAAATCCTCGGTCAACGTTTAAGAATATTATAAGGATAATAAAAAATCAAAATTCAAGTCAATTCGATGAATACATCCCGAGACATCACCTTCGACACCGTTTTGAAAAACAAGCTTTCAAGAAAAACGCATTTAAAGTTCTACAACATAATCTTTATATCGTATAGAATAAATTTTGTAGCTTTTGTAACTCAGAAACTAACTCGAAATTTATACTTAAGACCTTCCATATTCTACAGGTTTTTAAGTACTTTTTAAAGCAAAGAAAATTATTTCGATTCTTTTTTAAATATTACACCAGTCTAAGATTGATAAATCCTCGTATAATTAATATCGATTATTCATCGAATGTTTCAGCTAACTTCTAGCCTTCTTCAGCGAGCAATAATTGCAATAATTATTGTGTAAGAACTAATTTGTATTTGACGTGCTCCTGAGGTGAAGTTCTCTACAGCAATTCCTGTAAGTTTTTTAATATCTCTCGACTCTAATATTCAATTATTACATTTAAGGTCAAAATACCGTTGAACATCCAGCTTTCTAACTGGTTATGGGAAATTTGGTGTTGGAGTGTAACCACGTGGATGAAGATACGTGTATGAAATTTGTATATCACGCTCGCTGAAGAAGACTGAAAGTTAGCCGAAACGTTCGACAAATAAATTATCGATATTAATTATACGAGGATTGTCTTATATCGATCTTAATAAACGCGCAATTATTACAGCGCCGATTCCTAAAGGCCCCCATGTGTAACTTGTTAATTGTTTAGCGTAAGAAATCTTACTTCATCGCGAGTATAATTTCCTTTAGATTAATACAACTTGCTTTTTAAAGTGTATTTTTTTTTATTCTGATATAAAAGAGATGAGTATATCCAACTATAATTTCCGGATGAAATGAAATTTAGCTAGCTCTTTCTTCGTCGTACAACAAACTATATGTATTTCCACTTCCATAAACGAGACACCAACCAGTTTCTGTACACGTGCCAAATACTGTTCGAAGGTGTAGATAGGTGGTAATAACACGACGGAACAAACAAACAAACAAA
>NW_017303898.1:0-1085 GCF_001594115.1 Trachymyrmex septentrionalis | reverse complement strand
AAATACGTATGTGTGTATGTAGATACATTGAAATTTTATCTCGTCCGAATATTGTTGAATTTTCCGATGATTTCATGAAACTTGTTAAACATATCGGCTGTTCCACAATAATACTAGTAGTAATAGTAGAGAGAGAACAGGCGGAAAAATAATCCCTTTCCATAAGTAAGTTCCACAAGTATTTGTTGTTTAAGTATCATTTTCAGAAATAAAATGGAGAGAATTTGTAGTTACAGACTTTTTATTATGGAATTATTTATCATTCAAGCTTCTTCCTTTTTTCAAAATCATAATTCTATAAAAAATATCAGGATTGTTAATTGAGCAATGGATTTCATTCCTTCTTAAAGTTCAAAAAATTTCTTGCAGCTTCCAGATTTATTTTTATTATTATATATATATATATCTCACGAAAGAGATAATTTCGAGCACGACGAGGAAAAAAGACGAGAAGAGAGCGGGAGAAATCATTGTGGATACTTCATATTCGTCTGAACCTACGTCTATAAACGCTCTCCTCTAAATGTAAATCCAGCCAGATTACGAGGGGATGATCCCCTTTTTCGATATGGCAGCGGAGGGGGATGGCATTGGAGGTTTTCAGTCGTCTTATCGGCGCTATTGGGAGGCGAGTGAATATAGGGAGCATTAACCAAATTGTTTTTGGTCTTATCGTTGTTTTTTTTTTCAACTAAACGCTGAGCAAGAGGGAAACAGAGAGAGGTGGAAGAAGCGAATTTCTTGCGCCTCTCCACGAAGCTCGCTCTCATAATTTCATCCGACCGTTCCCCGGACTCTCTACCATCGTCGTGCATTGCGGAAGTGGTCGGATGGGGTGGGATGGGGTTGGAGGTTCGCGCAATAAAGCCTGTCCCAGGGAAAAAAAAGTACGAGGAATTTCGGCTAGAACACCAAGCCGCTTTTTATTACTACCGCTAATTTACCTTCCGCAAAGTTTCGCCAATTTCCGGCCGTAACTGCGACCGCTTTACTGTCCGCCCTCTGACCCTTTTTTCAACCCCCACTCTCGAGCTTTCCCTCGAGTTCTCTATAGAGCATTGCGTAACCCGTACAATTTAATCCAG
>NW_017303897.1:0-1083 GCF_001594115.1 Trachymyrmex septentrionalis | reverse complement strand
ATGCTTTGATTTTTTTGTATTCAATAATTTATTTGTTTGTTAAAAAAACAGTTGCACAAATAAATTCAATTTCTTTAAAGATGTATGATTTATTTTGTTCAGTACTGTACATATCTAATTTTCAAGTGCACAACATCGCCACTAGAGAAACATAGTGAAATTCAATGTCTCGCATTTAAAAAATCATCGAATAAGATAAAAGGCACAATACAATGAGACTTTTCAATGAAAATATTGTACCTTTTTTTTTTAAATAAAATGTCTGAATTTAGCAGACTTAACACTTGAACTCAACGCTCATGTAAACGTCAAACAAACGTTCATGAAACTTTTTATTTTATCAGAGAATGCTTTCCAAACGCAGCGTTGCAATTTCTGCTTTATGAACACACTCTATTGACTGTTCCTGAATTCTCAACAAAAAACTCATTAAACAAACATTTATGAACCTTATCATTTTCGTTATAGAAATCGTCCGCAGCCTGAGCGAGTACCGAGACATTCTGTCTTGGGTGTTGCATCATCCTTATTTTTGTCAAGGTGTAAAGCTTTTTCGTATTTGTTTCCTTTTTTCTGACTTGTTACATGCATTTTCGAACTTGTTTATAGCCAGGGCCTTTATTCTTAAAAAGTATCGCATACGAAACATTAGGGAAATACTATATAGTATGCGTAACATATACTATAGCATTTTTCTAGTTTTTCGTGCGATAGTATATGATTACATGTAACGCGATATGGAAACTAACTAAATAACTATATATAGGGAACCGTGCAAACCGTGTTACTTGCTTCTTTCTGCTTTATTACATGTAGCGCGGTGTAACGTCCGCCGCTAAATCAAATGCAAACGTACTTCCATTTAGTTTTAAGAGATCACGCCACACATATCATTTTGGAGCAAACGCATCTCGATTAACAAAATTTGAGTATCGATTAGTGACACATACATTAATTAATGGATTTAAATGGATTTTTATGACGTTTTCAGTTCACTCACAATGTTTTTTTTATATCAATTTAATTTTGGGTGCTTACTTTTATTTACTTTTAGTTTATTTAATAATAGTTAAAATTATTTGA
>NW_017303896.1:0-1083 GCF_001594115.1 Trachymyrmex septentrionalis | reverse complement strand
CACACACACACACACACACACACACACACACACACACACAGAAAAATACATACTGTACACAAGTAAGAATTATTTCTTTCAAGTATTTCATATCCGCAAAGTTCATATCCGCAAAATCTGTTATAAGTTCATCACAAGCATCATTTAAATTATTCAATAACATATATATTCTAGTTTATTACATTAAGGTAATAAATATATTCTGAATCCTAGTAAATTTAATACTTGAATCAAGATTATTAAATTAAAATACATTTGATTCGCTTACTGTATAAATTAATTCTTGTATGTTGAGTATTAGAATTCTGATTGATATGATTAGAATCTTTGCTTATTTTTAACCAGAAATTTTTCTCAGTGCAGTAATCATTACATTTGACATCATTTTGTGAGTTTCATATATTTACAATAAAACGTAATTAATACCTATATAATTTTGTATATTATTATACATCAATTATATAGGATGTAGAAAAAAAAAATCATAATTTATAAAAAATCCTGTCAATTTTTTCTTGACAAACTAATAGTTGTGTGTCATTTTAAAGATAAGAATGCTTTGAGAACATTAGAGTTGGATCATTGGATTCTACAAGATTTCTTTTTTTCTCGGCCTGTCCTACAGGATGTTAGGTACTAATGCATGACTCACAGGTTGACCGTTTTGCTTTTTTGAAAAGTACGGTTTACGAACAAGTATAACAGAACCACGCTGGACATACAGAAAAATATCATTCTATTCCTAAGAAAAGTGATTATTTAGTTTCTTTCTTTGAAATAACGGATATTTTTAATAAAAAATATTCTTGATAATAGTCTTAAAATATACTTATTATAAATTTTAGAAAAAACTGATTAATATATATACTAAAAAACAGAAATTATTATTATTTTTTAAAGAAAATTGATCGAAGAAGCAACTTTAAATAATAAACAATTCGAATTTATAAGATCCAGAATATATATGTTGAATAAATTTAATGCTTGTGGTGAATTTTATGAGAGGATTTGTGGTTATTTGAAACAAGTAATTATTATTTGCATACAGTATGTATTTTTTGAACAAACAAGAAATAAAAAGTA
>NW_017303895.1:0-1078 GCF_001594115.1 Trachymyrmex septentrionalis | reverse complement strand
CGTACAAAATTAAAAAATGTACAAAAATTCGTACATTTGTTCTAGCTGTGGAAATTCGTCTTTTTCTAAAGTCTTTTCCTACTTGTCTAACGTATTCTTCGGTCGTTTACTTTCGAGTAAATGAACAACTATTTCGGGTTTATTATTATTGTATTTATTATTACGACGGATACGTTTAATGCAACTAATGATGCGAGGTGTTGTTGAACCTCATCCACGAGTTTTGACAAACCACTCATAGTTTTTTTGTTTAATGTGGGTAAGTTTATGATTAAAGATAGATGCCACTATATTAAGATTCGTTTTACTTCGTAGGACCGCTCGAGAAGTTTCTAAGTCTTCGAGTAATTGATACCGTCAACTTCGAAAATTTTTATCTTATTGGCGGCTTCCCCGACTAACGCAGACTTTAGGTAGTGCATTTTATCTATATCCGACAAATCGGTTCGCGAGTCTATCATATTATAAAACATATTTTTGAACAACAGCCAATTTTCGAATTTCCCGTCAAAAGTAAGTAAAAGGTACCTCGGGTAGCTTAATTCTTGGCTTTTTCAAAAATGTCGTGGATTCAGTAATATCGCTTTTTGAAACTTGATACTTGAAATTCCAGGGTCCATCGTATAAGCTGCGTTCAAAATGTTATCAATTCTACCCGCGAGAAGGAAAAAATGCTCTTGAATATTCATGAATTCGTTTTAGAGATCATTGTTAAGATCTAACACGAGCTCATCGTTATATTATTCGAACACGTTATATAATTCCGTTAGTCGAACGATCCGTAATATAAAGAGTATTCGAGGTACCATTGTCGAGGATATTTATTAGGTGAGATATTTGAAAATTTAATCATGTATGTTTTTGTAAAAGAATTTTAATTCTGTCCAGCATCGTGATCAGGAAATAAACACGAAAAATTTACTCACTTTAGCTCACTCAGACTGCATAACTGAGATCAGTTAATATTACCCATCTTTCTAAATCTTCCGCAAGCAGAGGTGAACATAGTCATTCGATATCGTCTATCTTACAATCTCTATATCGATGACCCCGTCTCTCGCTTGGATAATTCCTCGTT
>NW_017303894.1:0-1074 GCF_001594115.1 Trachymyrmex septentrionalis | reverse complement strand
GAGCAGAAAAACAATCCTGGTGGTTCACAACAATCCTAGACGTTAAGTAAAGGGTAGTTGTTGTAATTTAAAAATGGGGAGGTTAGTATGCCTAATACAAGAGAAATAGTAAGAGCATTGGTTAGCGCTTTTAATGTACATAATTATGCTCGTGATACAGTTAAAACTAATTTTACTATTTTTTATGTGTATAGCACATTTTGCACCTGTTCACTTAGCTATATACCAATATTTATCCTTTCTTAAAACTAAACATTTAAAATAGTAGATAATCGTTGAAGTGAGGTTTAACTATGATACTAGCAGAAACGCTCTTCTGCCTGCTTTTTAGTTGTTAGTTCTCAATCTCAAATTGTTAACACCTACAACTACAAGGGTACATAAATAGTTAATTTTTAGCGAGGCTTTGATATGACAGAAAAAAATTCTACATCCAATGAGTTAGTATACAACAGTAAATTATTGAATATTATAATGGAAAAAGTAACAAAAGGAAAGCACAAACACCTAAACCCAGAAGTTGGGAAAGACGGGACTCTCACAGAATGCAAGAGGTTGTTCAAAAAAGGGGCTAGTCCTGAGGTATTAACTGAGGTATTAATTAAATTAAAAAAATCGCCAGAATATTATGAGTATTATACCCAACGCTTCCTTCCAGTATTGAAAGAAGAAATCAAACAGTCAAAAGAACTAGAGAAAATAAAGAAAGAGAAGATAGAACAAGTAATTTCAGAAGCTATTAACAAGGGCAGCAAAAAAGATCATCCTGATAACGTTGATCAAAATGAAACTGGTCGTAGAGAGAGTATGGAGAGTCAAGACAGTGGAATTGAAAGCGGCAACAGTAGTGAAGCTGAAGATGATCATGACGCTAGTAAGAAGCATTCAATTGAATTGCATAAAATCCCCAAATATTTTTGCACTTAAAATGAGATTGATACATATTTCACCTTGAAAAGAGAGAAAGCGAAAATGTCGAGTGCCAAAAGTGCAAGCAACGCGAACAGAGGTCTGTGGCTAAACTACTACTAGTGTACACTTTTGGAACTTAAAGTGAGATAGATATACGTTTTG
>NW_017303893.1:0-1069 GCF_001594115.1 Trachymyrmex septentrionalis | reverse complement strand
ATTATAAATTTGAGCTTGGGTTGAGCGATTTCTTTACACGATGTGACCAGTGCCAAGTGTATCAAAACGTCACCGTAGAGAATTTTGCTACTGACCTCTTCTGAATCACTATAATACTCCATCTTCGAAATGCGCAAAACGATCGTTAGGCGCCAATATTTATCGAAACTGTAGTTATATAATTGGATTAGCGGAATCGGAAATTATATTACGCACACGAATTTAATTTTCTCCACAATCTTTGGAGGTAGCACTGACCTCTCTCACGATGAGACTTAATTCGAAATGACTGTTTAGTTCTATTTATAATCGTAGCGAGCACGTGATGCAGCCGACATGTTCCTCGAAAATATGAACTGAAAGTTTTCCACTAAAACGACATTAATAAATATTTATCTATGAGTTTTTATACAAAAAAATAAAATAAATCATTCAATTTGACTATGTCAATTGCAATGGTTTATTTGATTATTTATTGTATATTCTCTGTATTTCAATAATTATAAAGTTTAAACATATTTTCCAACTTCTATAGTAAATATTCCGACCTTTATTCTAAATATAACATATAACTATATTCCAGTATGTCCGCCGATTTCTCCGTTTTTTTAATTACGCGAAATTAACAGAAATATAAGGACCGCTTACCTTACTGTTAATCATAGTAAATCAGTATATATTTCAACTGACAATGATAGTAAGATATGATAAATTATATTATGTTTAATTATATATTGTCAGATTGTTACGTATTAGAAATAAGTTTTACATTAGATATGTTTTTTGATTTTTACGAAGCCCCTAACTTTCAGTATGAGATATTTTGACAGTTCACGAAGAAAGAATTAGATATTAATACATCATATCCGCGCAATGTTGTAAAGTGATATTTAATACAATATAAACGATGATGAAATAAGCTCTAATTTTTTATGAGCTCTACATGCATCTTTGTAAAGTTAATATATTCAGGATAATATATTCAGGATTAAATATTTAAATTAATTTATTACAGTTCATCCATTTTAAGGTAACAGATCTATATTGAGATGTATATTTTTATATTATT
>NW_017303892.1:0-1067 GCF_001594115.1 Trachymyrmex septentrionalis | reverse complement strand
TCAAACGCTTGAAGAATTAGCTGAAGCATTAAATGTTGGTAAATCAATTGTTTCTGATCATTTACTAATAGGAAGGATTCAAAAAGAAGGTAATGAGTTCCACAAATTATCTGAATTGACTATTCAAAATCGTTTAATCATTTACATTTCATTGCTTTCTCGTCACAAAAAGAAGCAATTTTTATATAAAATAGTCAAGTATTGTTAACATTTTTGTACATCTAACAAGTTTTAGTAGCTCAACAAAAACATTAATTATCATTTCATCTATACATATAAAATTTATATTAAATATTACTTATAAAAAAAGTTCACATATTATATAAATAAAATAATTGTTTTTTTTTTGAAGAATAGCTTTATTTTCGCCTTTTTTTCAATGTCAAAGATGTATTTGAATTCATCTTTCTCTTTCCAGTCTGCAAAGTCATAAAAAAATATACAATTTTTTTCAATAGTAGCATATAAAAATTAGATAAATGAAAAATATGTCGCTTATTTACTACATACAAATCAAGAAATAAAGTTTTCCAAAAAATAAGTTTAAATGTTTTGAATCATTAAAATTTTGTAATTTTCATTTTGAAATGTATAGCTATATCATTGTAGCAAATGAGCAATGTACAATAGTAATGCATTTTATAATATAACATTATATAATTAAATTATATACCTTAATTTGTAAATCCAAATCTGCTATTGTTTCTGTTTCCTTTTTAAGTGTATTATTTGTGTCTTGATCAATATGCGGAAAGATAAAATTTCTTCTTATATTTACCGCATGAGAGACAGAGTCACCTTGTTTTGCCAATGATGCTATCCTCGCTAACGATTCTTCTCCTCGAGTTAAGAGTGAACGTTTTTTTATAACATTCTGTAAATTATATATAATAAGTAGACTACGAATATTTATGCAAAATACTTAACTGAATATTTTGCATAAATTGCATATTTAGGCAGATGGCAATCTCGACCTTTCTATTTTACTTTTTAATAATTTTTTAACGAATAACGATCGATTAAAACTGTCCGATGGTTAATATTCAGTTAAGTATTTTGCATAAATA
>NW_017303891.1:0-1066 GCF_001594115.1 Trachymyrmex septentrionalis | reverse complement strand
TCTGTGCTCCTCACTTAACGCTCACAATGCTCGTGGAATCATTTCCTTCTTGTCGTTTCAAATGTTAAACAAAGACAAACGATAATCGCGAGCGTGTGAGCATTATGGTATATTCATACAAACTTGCATATCTGCACAAACGTATGCATAAAGAAAATCGTCTAATCGTATTTTACGTTTGTGTTTTTTATAACAAAAATGTAATTGGATAATTTTCTTTTTATGCATATGATTATGCGGCTATGCAAGTTTGTGTGGAATAGCCCTTAGTGGAACGCAACCTTAGTCGCCATATTGATTCTGGTGATGCGAATGTATTGGAGCGCGTTGAGCATGCTGGTGCGAACAAACCTTTAAGCAACGTCTATGGATTCTTCCCCTCTGATACACGGCATTACACAGGGGCACTCGGGTGATATTTCCGAACGCAGCTGAACATGGCACGAATGCGAGATGCGACGAGTGCAGGCCTAAAATATAAACAATACGACATGTAAATTATATTATCGAATATCTCGATGGTTAACGGAGATGTACACATTGCTGCATGGTTTGTACAAGTATTTGATGCAAAAGGACGAGTACTTCATATTAATTTTAGGCCTCGACAATGCGGGAAAAACGGTAAGGCATTTTCGAACATTCCGAGGTTATAATGTTAGAACTGCAATTATCGATTATTTGTAGACTTACCTCGAGGCGGCGAAGACGAAATTCACGAAGAATTACAAGGGTATGAATCCGAGCAAGATTACGACTACTGTAGGCTTGAACATTGGCAAGATCGACATTGCTGGAGTATCTTTTAACTTCTGGGATCTTGGTGGTCAAGAGGAACTTCAATCTCTGTGGGACAAAGTAAATACGAAGGCATAAGCCTCTTTTGGTTTCAAAAAGTAGGCTTTTTTCATGATTTTTTTCTGGAACATATATATAAGCTACAATGATTGAATTTTTTATTAATGAAAGTACATATATTTTACTATTAATTATATTTTTTAATATTATGTTTCACTAAAAAATATTTTCTTAGGCTTTACATAGCATACAATATTTCACATTACCA
>NW_017303890.1:0-1062 GCF_001594115.1 Trachymyrmex septentrionalis | reverse complement strand
GGCGTATCCTTTGGTTTCACGGAAAGCGGTATATCTGCGCTGTGGTTGGTGGTGATACCGAGGGAACTTATCTGCTTCGCTTTCGTGCATGGATCCTGCACTTTTATCGTGTCGCGCTGTGATAGACGAGCCTCTCTTCGAGTTTCCAGAACGCGACGCCATTTCCAGGAAGCAACGTCGGAAGGTCGCGATTGTCTCGTGTGACGCGATATCGCCGTGAGTGCTCGTATAGAAAATACTCGCGGTATTTCGACCTGCGATTACAAGAGAGCTGATATGATGAGAACGCGAAGAGAAGAATCTATCAAACATACGTAGTTGATAATATTAAAAGTTTTAATAAATCGTTAGAACTGCATCGCACAAAATACAGAAATTCTAATAATTTATTAAAACGCCAGCAACCCAGCAACAAGAAAATGCATTGTATACTGGCGAATGTATAGGCGAATGAAGATTTATAATTTTTAACATGTTTATTTTCGAAACTGACATTTCCGTAAATCGGATATTTCGGAAACTCTATTCGTAGAAAATAGAGAGAATAGTAAGAATAATATTACTAATAGATATCTTCGAATGTATTTTATCAAACAATTGTCAAGTAGAGTTTCAGAGGAATTTAGCAAAATTCCTAAAGTGACGTTTGAACACAACACAGAAACACTATCAACGTTCAAAATAAAACAGAAGTAACGGTAACACCGATAGACAGCATTTTGACGTAAACATTCCATTTCTAGAACAGAAACCGATATTCCACGTTTAGAGTCGCGGCTTGGCATAGTTCGATACAAGTATAAAGTAACCGGCGGCGAAAGTTATGCACCACGGACAATATTCTCGCGGAAGGTTCTTGCATTATAGATGAAACAGCACGAAAGTTCGCCGCGCGCGCATAAGAAGGCGGAGTCGCGGCCGTAAATAATAAGTCAAGTTTTACCGTCCGTCGCGAGCTGAACAAGGTGCTCTCCGGCGTGACATAGATACGTTAACGCGGCTCGCGATCTCAGAAAAGCCGCGAACTCGCGACTCTAACCTCCAGCCTTCCTTCCTTCCTTC
>NW_017303889.1:0-1057 GCF_001594115.1 Trachymyrmex septentrionalis | reverse complement strand
GAGCATAATTTCATTGAAATTGAAGGTGAGGAGCGTCTTCTGGATAATTACCAAATAAAGTATTGCTCTGCCTTGTGGACTGAGATATTAATCATTAAAATGACGATTACTTAGGAAATCTGTCACATCGATGGCATAGAGATGGTAAACATAAGAGCATGTAATGAGATTATAATAAGTATTTTCTGCTTAAATTATATAAATTTTTTACTTTAAAAATAAATTCTCTACTTTAAAAACATAAATTGTTTGCTTTAAAAATACAAATTCTATGTTTTGAAAACCTTGATAGCAAAGCCTGCAGAAATAGATTTTGAACAGAGCCAGCTAGCAATTTTTGATTGCAAAAAGACAATAAATTGTAGATTGTACGGAATTTATATTATTTGACATTGTTAGCAAATTGCTATTAGAAATATGACAAAGTCTGCTAAATGTGTTGCTAGCAGATTAGTAGCGGAAAAAATTGGTAACCGAAAAAAGTACTGCATAAATTGACGGCAGATTAAGAGCAAATTGACAGTGAGAGCAGAATCTGATTTAAGCAAATTCTATTCGATTTCTGATACAAATCAAGCTGACACGGTCTGTCAGCAAGCTTTGTCGACAAATCCATATGTAGTCAAATGCGGACACAGATGATTATGGTTTTGTAGTTAAAATCTGATCAAGTTTGCTGCCAGTTTGGCCCCAAATTGCTAACATTTTGCTGTTAAGGAACATGTATAAATTATTTTCTATATAATGTTTGTATTTACAGCTTGTTTTGATTTGATATTCGTCTGCTTTAGAAACACAAATTATCTGTTTTAAAACACAAATTCGCTGCTTTAAAAACAAATTCTCTACTGTAAAAACAAAAATTATATAAAAAATAATAATTTGTGTTTTCAAAGCAAAAAATTTGTATTTTTAAAACAGAGAATTTATGTTTTTAAAATAGAGAATTTGTTTTTAAAATACAGAATTTGTGTTTATGAAATAGAAGAATTTGTGTAACTCTCAATGTTATCGATATGATAGATTTCCTGAGTATTTGAAACTTTAACAATTAATA
>NW_017303888.1:0-1057 GCF_001594115.1 Trachymyrmex septentrionalis | reverse complement strand
TTAGCAATTAATATCTTATTAACTATTGCGAAAATTGCAAAATGGTAAAGAACTTTCCATCTCAGTTTAGTCCACTCTACATGTCCACAAATTCCGTCAGAACAATTATCGGACACTCTGTAGATATATGAATATACGATATATGACTATACATATATGAATAATGCATTAGTCAAACAGCATAGAATCTTGCAGCAACACTTTTATAACGTTGCAGTGTTAAGACAACGAATCAACTAATCAGAATCTTTCCCTTCCTTCCATTCCATAGAAAAGAAGAATTTCAATTGATTGATTCTCTTATGCACTATGCATTATGCGTTATGCAAGAGGCTGTGTCGCGACCATTACTGCAATATTACGCCGGCGGCACATGTTTTTCTTCTCCTGCATTTCTAGCTGGATTAGAATCTTGCCATCGTATTGGCTGCGGTACATAGACTTATAAGATAGACGAAGTATTTGTACGAAAGAAGCTGAAGATTTGATACAAAGAAAGAGTTACGGAGTAGTCCTCTTCTTTTCTAGTAGTGAATTCATTGGTCGTCGCGGCAAGCCGGGGAGTGGCTGAGATCAACTCCGACAAAATAGGCAACTCCGAGTGTGGCCTTACGCTCAAGCTGATTGATCTCCCACTGCTCATTATAAAAGAAATAACTATATCTAAAGTAGAGCTATCCTTTAATGTTGTCTTCAGCTTCTTTCGTATAAACGCTCCGTCTATATCTTATAAATCTATGCTGCGGTATTGACATGCTATAGCATGGTAGCCAATATGGTGGCAAGAATCTAATCTAGCTAGCAATCCAACAAGAAAGTAAGCATTGTGTGCCACCGACTTTACTGGACTTATTTATGATGCGCTTGAAATAAAATTAATGTTAATAATTAATCAGTGTTTAAATATTTAGATCGTAATTTTTTACTTTTGAGGATAACCACATTGCAAAATTAAGTAATACTAGGGTGTGCTTCAAAATATAAATAAAATTTGTGTTTTAATATTAATTAATATTATATTGATAATTCAATTAAATTTTTAATTAAAAATAATTTA
>NW_017303887.1:0-1057 GCF_001594115.1 Trachymyrmex septentrionalis | reverse complement strand
TTTGCAGAGTAAAACAGATGTTGCGTTAATTTTGTTGCCCAATGTATTTTTTATTTAATACTGATTTGCATGGAAATAAAATTATAGCTTGATGCTTTATCTATAATTTTTACATATTTAATTTTTTATTAATTTTATTAATTTTATTAATTTTTTATTAATAGAAAAAAAAATTTAAATGGTACGCATTTAACAACTTCTTTAAGACTTGTTTAATTAAACATTGTTAAAAAATGTGGAGTAACACTCAAGAAGAGAGCGATATTTGTCACACATAATTTTTAATTAGACACGTTTTTGCTTAAAAAAATCGAATATCGGAAAGTTGTATGTTAATATACGAGCAAGCGGCATTGCATATTGTGAATCATTTAATTAATTCACCATCGTATTAAGAGCATTAAACAAGCTGTCGTGGTCGTTGTAAGTGTCTGCAACATATTAACGTTGATGGTCGAATATTCGGATTACAGCACAAAATTCAGGAGTTAACGTTTAATTATGAGCTACGTGGCGTATGTTGCGCCATGGAATCGCGTAAATTTTGTATAAACCTGCATAATGAGCGTTATCGACTTTACTGTTCGGCTTTTAGCTGAAGAAAGCGTCCAGGAATAAGAGGATTAACCGAGGATCGCGGCCGAACGATCAAGGTCAACGCAAGTTATGCCACTATACTCCAGTGTAACTTGCCTCTTCGTTCACAAATGATCGTGTATTTACTTGATAAATATCTTTGTAAAATGACTTTGTAAATTGACAGATAAGTGTTAAAAGATAGAGTCAAATAAAAACAGAAAGTAATATTTTAGAAACAAGAAATAATATCATAAGATGAAGTAGAAGGAAGAAAAAACAGGGAACTATGATATTTCTGATTGATTTGAAAATGGTGTGTACTATTATAAAAGTTGGTATTTAAAAACTTTCCGTCTCTCTCAATTCTCAATCTCTACAACATTACATATATGTATATTATAATAAAATATTACTTTTAATATTCTGTTATATGCTCAGTAAACACGCAAACAATACTTCCGGAGAGAAATAAAAAAAA
>NW_017303886.1:0-1055 GCF_001594115.1 Trachymyrmex septentrionalis | reverse complement strand
TTTTATGGTTAATTTTGCTTTTAAAAAGCACATGTCACTAGAAATGCATTTTGTAGAAAATAAAATTAGTGATATATCACATATATCGGAAATACTTTTCATTTTAGAGTCTCCGTAAAAAAATTATTCAAATACTTTATTTTCACAGAATTTGCAGCAATATTACTGCAATATGCAATGTTGCAGCAATGTTGCTGCAACTTTTATGCTGTAGAGGTACATTACATTGCAATGCTGCTGGAACGTTTCGTTGCAATATTTAAAAAAACGGACATCTTGACATTGTTGGAATCTTGTAGCAATGATTTAGCAACGTTTTGCAACTGTCATACAATCTTGCAATGTTTTAGTGAAATCATTTTACAATGTTTCTGCAATTTTTCTGTGCTATATTGGAAATACAACATGTTAAAAACTTATCGCAAGAGGACACTTAGGACATATTACGAAGAATGGAAAATCAATGCACTTCGATCAGCCACCGTTTTAACTTACTATCGATGATGATGTCATATCCATAGCATTCGAAACAGTGTCAGTCGTTTGCCATCACTGATGCTACCGCTTTCAGCGAATGCATGATGCACCAGAAGATGTTGGTGAACAGCTTCCCTGTAACCGCTTTCCCGCGCGTGCTTTCTATTTCAAGTATGAACGTACAATAGATTCTGCACGC
The DNA here is from genome assembly GCF_001594115.1 of Trachymyrmex septentrionalis. Taxonomy (NCBI): domain Eukaryota; kingdom Metazoa; phylum Arthropoda; class Insecta; order Hymenoptera; family Formicidae; genus Trachymyrmex; species Trachymyrmex septentrionalis. The sequence goes on along the minus strand of NW_017303886.1, from coordinate 379 downwards.
TCAACTTATCGCCGTGCTTGCTATTATAATATATTCGTCCTGAAATTTCCGTATTTGACAATTTTCGTGTTGATCGATACATTAAGTGCCATACAAACTATGTTACTGAAAGATAAAATGTTGAAAAACTAAATATCAAGAGATTACAGAATCGTGATGAAATCTAAAATTCCAAATTCAATCAAAATTTTTGAATTAAGAATTATTTGAATTTTTATCTAAAAAGATTTTAGAAAGACTTTAAAAATAATTTTTTAGACTGCCAAAATGAAAAACCGCCCACTGAGCGTTACGTAACTTATTGTTTAGGTTCCCTTAAAAAATCGTGTGTATACATTGAATATTCTGATATCTAATATAAGTTAACTCACTTAATTGT
>NW_017303885.1:0-1054 GCF_001594115.1 Trachymyrmex septentrionalis | reverse complement strand
TTTAATTTTTACAATATTTTTTATATTGTATTCGAAAATTGATATTACCTTAGGTATTATTGTAGGAAGTGACCGATTAGTAGAAAACGCCGTCATAGAATAGTGCATTATACTATCGTAATCATATGGTAATCCATAATTAGTCACGATACTATTATTTAATAGCTCGAAGTTGAATTCATCTCCTGTAAGAATCATTTATTAGTCCCCTTTAGTTTAGTATTAATTTACATACTGTATTGATTACCCTTTCTCATGTTTTCCCATATTATGTTGATGTATTTGTCGCGATCTGGTCTCATATGCTCATGATATACACCTAAAATGTGCAATAGCTCATGTATTGAGTGTCCAACTATGTGAAAACAATCCTTCACGTTTAGATTTAGAATACTTGGCCCGTAAGCGTTACATCCTATATCAGAGTAGCAACCCGCATCGTGACCTGTGATATTGACCCAATTACTTTTTGTTGAAAGCTCTGCATAGTCATCAATACGGATGAATTTAATGCATGTCTTCGACATTATCATTTGTAATGCAGTCTCCAGCATAATGAATTTTAGCGGCTCATTAACTGGAACAGATAATAAATGTTTAAATATTTAGATCTGATAAATAAGCTTTAAATATTATATAGTAATATTTGATTTTTATTGGAATACGTAAACTTTATTTGTAAACTTGTTTTAGTTGCATGTAGACTACTATTTTGACTTAGATTTGCAGAAACGACTCACCTATGGATGAATGAACGTAATAGTTGACGATACCATTAGGCCATAGTAAAGTTTTCTCCGTTGTAATGGTTTTTCTTGATTTCCGACGTATATCTCCTTCTCGTTGTACTCCTTCTTCAGGATTATTATATTGAGACCATAAATCAACTATGTAAATATAAATAGGGTAATTATTCTTATTAGTGACCGATATTCATAGTCGATTCTTATATTCAAGACTGTACACTGAAAAAAAATATAGTCAAGATATATTTATTTGATATAAGAAATGTTAATTTGATTTAACAATCATTTTTTTTACTGAACAAATATTT
>NW_017303884.1:0-1053 GCF_001594115.1 Trachymyrmex septentrionalis | reverse complement strand
CTCTGTCAGACGTATGCGAGGATACCTAAACATCTGATACGCGACAATGTGAACCTGCTAATCCTGTTTAAACAGGATGGTACCAACTTGAAACATGTTTACAACGAATGTGAATACCGATATGTGGTATGATGAATTTTGCGCATTGTGTCGCGACTGTTCGCGACAAAAGTATGGATTTATAGTGATAGACAAGGACAGTGCGCTTAAAGACGGGATACAGAAAAGGATTTAGCGAGTTTGCGATACCATAACATGATCAGTTGTTGTGGATACTTTGCTAGAGACGAACATGGCTAATGTGTGTAAGTATGAAAAATTGCGAAGCAGATCGAGAAGACGAGCGAGTCGATCTGTAAGAAACGCGCTCTGAAGATCGATAGAATTGAGAAGGACATTGCGTTGGACAGGCATTTTAAGCCTATTATCAAACCACTGCGACAGATCGTTCACATCCCCAGCGTGCGCGCGATAAAGAGAGAGTTGCACTACAATGACGCAGTGTCTGTCACTAAGCGCGAGAGGAAGGAAGAGGAGGAGAAAGACGAGGAAGAGAAGGATGAGAAAAATAGCGTAACGTTCGAATCCTCCTTGTCTTTGCGTAAATTCGATGATCGATTGCACGATATATAGCGGATAATCTCCACACCGCGTACGAAGATTGTACAATCGATAGAGTCGTTCGAGAACGTTTTCGAAATGACGGACGACTCGCTAGCGATGAAGGTTCAAAATCGGTTGCAAACGTCAGAAGGCCGAGAGGCGTTGTGAGCTGGTTTGAGCCCGCTGGGTCAAAAGTACGTCGAGGCTATCCTGCGGGGAGCGCGAGGAAAAGAGAGATGATATATTGTACATGACGTGTATGGCGTTTACTTACACAGGGATGGACTGATGTTTGGCAATAAACCTTTCGATGTGGATGAGGCGGACAACATAATTATTGATAACAAAAAAATAACTATAATAGACTAGTGAGAGACAGCATAAACGGCGTAATTATTTAGCAAACAATTAATAATCAGAAATTGGATTGATGTCTTCTTTATTTTGAAC
>NW_017303883.1:0-1053 GCF_001594115.1 Trachymyrmex septentrionalis | reverse complement strand
TTTTTTTTTAAATAGCGATGCAAGAATTACATATCAAAAATTCAAATAAATTAAAAACATAAATTCGAAAACATTTTTTTTCTTATAAATCGTTTATTTTTTTATGGTAACACTTGAATGATCAATTTTGTTATTACTCTCTAAAAATGAATCAGTGTAATATTAATTTATTAACTAACTTCAGTACTACACTTATACTGTAATTAGTAATAATACACTAATTCATTTTTAGAAGTTATGGTTTTTACAGAATCTGTAGAAAGTCATAACTCCCCTTCTTTCTCTCTCTCTAGTGAAAAGAGAGTACATTACTAAAAAAACAATAAATATTCGCTGACTACATCAATTATAAACGTAGTACTAAAGTCAGTAATAATACACCAATTCATTTTTAGAGAATAATGACAACATTGTCCAAATGTTATCACAAAAAATTAAACGATTTATAGAAAAAAAATGTTTGTAGTCAATTTTCTTGAATTTTTGATATTAAGTTCTTGCATCCTCTGTTTAAAAAATCAATTTATAGAATATTTCTATGTCTAGTTTCTGAATTAAAATCAGAATAATTAAGATCAGTAATAATACATTGATTCACTTTTAAAGAACACGTTATATTTTTTTATATGATATACTTTTGATGTAATTTTCACATACATATTGCCTTAAAATTAAGAAATAATTAAATTTACCAGTACAATGCGCAGCAGTTGTAGTGTACATCAATGTGTAACACATAAATATATCCAAATTAAACAACGACAAACCAATAAATATTTTTAAAAATATTACACGTGATTAATTTATTTGTCTTTTAATCATATATATATATTTAATCGGAAAAAACAATTTCAAAAAACTTTTTTGAGATATAAATTCTTATAAAGACAAAAATGTAAGAATCTCTAATTTCTGTCCAAATAATCGAAATCATAGATAAAATTTTAATACACTAAAATATTTTTTTAAATATATACATTAAATGTCATTAATATTTAATTGTCAATGAATTTTAAGTCTTTCAAAATAATTTATAATGTTTTATATGTGCTC
>NW_017303882.1:0-1052 GCF_001594115.1 Trachymyrmex septentrionalis | reverse complement strand
TTTTTTTTCATGGCAGCGAATCAACTCTACAGAAATAATAAAAATAGAAAAGTTTTTGAAAGAATCAGTGCTATGAAAAGTCACGACAAGCCAGTCCTGCAAGCAAAAAAGTTCAAGCAAAAAAGAGCACTTTAAAGTGACCTAGTACCATCACATTCGAGTGAATGATTTGTCCTGGTTTTTCGTGAAGACGATAATCTAATTCTTGAATCGATAATTCTATCTTTGAATTCTTTTATTTGTCGATATCATTCTTATTTGTAAAGATTTAATTATCTAATAGCTAGTTAATTGTACACAACTGCGATACTACCCAATATATAAACTCAAATATATATAAACTCAAATAGATAAGTAACATATTTTGAACTCATTTAATCTAAATTATTTAAGCATTATGAATTGTTTATACCTGATTCAAATTGAAAATTAAATTTTTATGTATTAATTTATAAAACAATCTATACCAAGATAAATTTATCGAAATGTACTTTCTAATAGTATTATTATGCTTCTCATTAAACAGCATTTCCTTTTAACTTAATATTTGTATTATATAGCTCTTATGTAGCCCTTTGATTTCGAGTCTTTTGTGCCTTTTGCATACGATCTCATTCAACACGGTAATTTTCCTCTTCTTTTGTAAAGGGTCTAGTAATCCTCGAATTTTCGAAGGGAGATCGTTACCGAATTTCCTTTTCACTTTGAACACATTTCTTGTCGAATGCATTTTACCTTTCATTATCGTATTTCAATTTGACTCACAAAAACGTGGAGTACTTGTACGCTAAAAATTCTACAAAAGACATAAATTGGCATAAGAAGTAACATTGTATACAATCTTTTTATAATTCGACAGAATCAAAAGAAATTTTAATTGTAAACTGTTCGTAATATAGGCAATATATCAGATTTACTTATTTTATAAAATAATAAGCAAGTAATTTTTCAGTAATGTCTTATTCAAAGATTTTATTGTTATGACAAGCTTTATTATATCATTGTATTGCATTATTCCAACCACAAAGTTAACAAAATTTCATTATATGGGG
>NW_017303881.1:0-1051 GCF_001594115.1 Trachymyrmex septentrionalis | reverse complement strand
TAATAGCAGTTTTACGAGAATAATCATTCCATTTCTCGCAATCAGTTGATTACATTATCAGTTAATCTTTAATCAAATTCTGATTAAATCGTCTTTAATTTAAGACATGAAATTTTGAGTATCTCAATGATTGCAAGTGTTTAATATAAGATCTATTATATATTTATATAGCAAGTCATATAATCCGATCTTTAAGATTATATATTAAGTCTTAAATAATCCTAATATTTAATCAAGCCAATAAAATGATCGTATAATATTTCAAAATCCGAGATCTGAAATACGAGGATATAAATACAGGTCTAAGTGTCGATTTGGCAATTTATCGTTGACAAACCGTTGCTTAATGTTAAATGTCTAATAGACTAACCTGATATAGCACGCACACAAGTAAACCAAGTTAAGCGAACGACTTAGGGCGTTTCAGCTGTTCGACCAAGTTGCGCCGTCTCCTTTATCTTAACCTTTCATCTTCGCGCAAATGCATAGAAGCGCGTTAGTAAATAGACGCTGTCACCAAACACGCGCCAACTGTGCACCTGTGCACAAGTGCACATGCGAAAGTACGTGTCATTTACAGCCACATGATCCGCTGCAATGTCCATTCGACGCGGTTTCATGTTATTTTGCAGATCGTATTATTTATATATACACTTCGGCAAAAAATAGTTGGGTAATTTTATCCATCCATGTTTTCTTATAAAATATCCATTGTATAATCTATTCGTTAGCAACAGATATTAGCGGATGATAATAATTTTAACATTTTTAACAAACTCTGATTTGATTAGAAGAAAATATAGAGTACACAGAAAGAGTGATTTTGCTGAGGTAAAAATTTAACTATAATAGGTACAGTTCTGAAAATAATTTTGTTTTAGACTATAAAATAATTATGTGGGAAATATATTTAAGTATGATGAGCAATGCTACAAAAATTTTTTGATATTTTAGCAATCAGCTTGAGGGTTCTGCATAATTATTTCGATAATTCAGCAAAATTATTTTCAGATCTGTATCCAAATCTAAATTTTTAGATACTTGAGCAAAA
>NW_017303880.1:0-1049 GCF_001594115.1 Trachymyrmex septentrionalis | reverse complement strand
TCGCGGTCACAGTATTAAGATGTTGAACTACTGTCTTAATATACATATATTCAATAAAATTGAATTAATATAAATCCGCCAATCTCACCTTCAGAAAAAGAGGGTGAGGATAAAAGGACTTTGGTTAGTAGAAGGGAGTATCTAGACTCTCAATTAAATAATTGATATAACAAAAGATCTGTCGTCCCATTTCTAATAATAATCGAATCAGTGGAGGATGAGATAGGAGAAATTCAACATATCAATTATCATTCACATAAGCAATCTTTACCCTATGACTATCGGTAAATTGATATTTTCTAAATTGAAGGGCAAGAAGTTTGGGGACGTACTAAAAATAAACAAAACAAATTCTAACGATATAGGTATAATTTTTAAAATATATCAAGAAGCAAATATTTTTTTAACTAACACAAATTCCCTAAAAATTGAATCATATATATTTCTAATTATAAACTATATCGTTCAGAGATTATTAGGGATGTTGACCAAAGACTGTCAATTGATGATATTATGAAAGATATTACATGGGAACATAATACTTATGAACTGATAAACATTCAGAGATATTTATGTTAATATATTATAATATTAAATTTATGTCAAAAATAACCCAAAAACTTGAAGATTCAAGGTTTATAAAAATTGTATTGAATTCCAGGTATCTCCCGGAGGTGATATACATATGGAAGGTCAAAACTAAAGTTTTGCCCTTTATAAATAATGTGAGAAAATTTCAGATTTGTTCAAGCTGAGGACATAACGGTAGAGTTTGTAAAGGGAAATTAACGTATACAAAGTGTGGAGAAAATCATACAGAAGCTGAGTGCAATTCACAATCGGTGACATGTAAAAATTGTCAAAAGGAGCACTATTCTTTCAATAATACGAGCCGATTTTTGAACACTTTAAATTGGTTAACACTATTTGCGCTTATGCGGTCAATCCCAATTGGCGAAAAAAATAATTAAAAAGCATAATATAAAAAGTACTTATAAAGCAAAAAAATTGTCTATCGTCTAGCATGTGCAAATAGGAAAATGGGAGAA